>NC_141032.1:50527500-50580000 GCF_052040795.2 Danio rerio | reverse complement strand
AACAGAAATAAAAAAAAATTAACAGGGGGCTAATAATTCTGACTTCAACTGTATGCACACACATTAAATACACACCAACATTTATGCATAAACACACACGCACACACACGCTTAAATACACTTACACACATATACAGTAAATGCGCACACACATGCATATGCATAAAATAGACATGCACAAATATGCATAAACACAAATACTGTATACTGATAAATGTGCGCGCGCCGCGCACACACACACACATATATGTATTAAATACAAACCTTTATGTATAAATAAACACACACACAAACACTCAGATGCATAACTGCACACAGACATATGCATAAGTACACATGCACATACGCAATACTTAAACACGTACCCACACACACATATGTATAAACACACTCATAAACAAACAATACACACATGCTAAATACACACACATGCATAAAACAAGCGCATAGCCGCATACACAAACATGCATACATACACATGCCATGTTTTAATTATAATGCATTGAAAACAATGTAATCAGATTCCTCTATTCAAATAACCAGTATTTAATCACTTAGAAATATATGTGTTCCTTTTTAAAGTGCCTGTTTACTTCATGTACTGACTGACATTTATTCTTCCATCCCTAAAAATGATTCCTGAAGAGTAAAGCCAGTCCAGATGAAAAGGGTAACGCCAAAGTAACTTAAAGCATTACTTTCCTTAAAAAGCTCCATATTTAATTACTTGGGTCGAGTGTAAGCCCATGAGCTGAGATGAGGAAACTCCTCCCCGCGAGTAAATATCCAATAACTATGCTCTGAAGTTAGGAGGCGCTTGACCATCATTCCACACTTTAACATGGCGAGCGGCGGTGAAGTGAGGCTGAGTCAACAGTACAAGGAAGCGCCGGGGAAGTGAGGCAACAGTACGAGAAAGCACCAGCGTCTTTCAAATCTGTGGTTTGTAAAACATTTGCCGGTGAGTATAATGCCAATACAAGAAAAAACGATGAACAAAAAATAACTGTGGGCAAACATTGCTTTACACGTATAACAGGGCTCGAAATTAACTTTTTTACTTGGTAGCACCGGTGCTCCCAACTTTGAAAATTTAGGAGCACCAGAAAAAATTTAGGAGCACCACCAAAAATGAATGAGCACCGCTGCAAGTTGTACTTTAAGGGATTTATTGTATTTGAAAACAACATCAATTAGGACTAACAAAAAACTAGAAACAACTATAACTAATGCTGTGATGACTTAATATTTGTGCAATAATTCCAAAATGAATGTCTAATAATTATAAAATATTAATGATGAAGAAAATGACAATAATAGTAACAATGAATTACATGTGTCATCATCATGCTGCCTTGAATGTGCATGAATGTAGGTTATCTGCTATAAAAAGTCTGTTCCTTTATGAAAAATAATTGTATAGTTTGCATCAAACAAAAATAAAGCATTGCAGTAAGAAATATTTATTTTGTACTGCTGTTTTTATATGCATGTCAATTTATTAAATAATGTTTCTGCTACAAAACAAACAAAAGATTATAATAAATCATTCAATTTGAGGCTAAAAGCTGCAAAACAGTCATCAGTAAAAAAAAAATAATAATATACACCTCAAGAAAGAACGGACTAAAGAAAGTAAGTAAAGTCTCACTTCTATCACTCTTTTAAAGTTTTGGTTTCAGTTTGTGTCAATTTAAAGGTTCAGTCTGAGATGATCTTCATGTTTCTGTGTTAGTGGAAAAGCTGGCGAGGCAGCCGACCCAATATATGAGCAGGCAGAGCAGGATTCTTGCGCTGACCACCGGCGCAATACCGGTCTTTGTTATGAGCCGCAGTTTCAGTGTAAACTTAGTAAAGGCGAGCTTCTTTGGCGATATATACAGTATTAGATTTGACTTTTAGCGGACATTTGCACTGAACACGCAGTGAATGCAACGCTTCGAGATTCGGGCACCTTCTCCAAGAAGCGCGTACTCGATTGATCTCAGCTGGCGGATCAATATTCACCACGTCATGATCGCTCTCATCTGCGCCTCAACTTTAGGTGGGGTTTGCTAACCTGTGTGCTTTAAGTTTTTACTCTTCAGGCGTTTGCATTTCCTGTGGTCATAAAAGCTCCTTACCTGTCATCTGACAGCGGAATAGCTTGAGTGATTGACAGCTAATATTATGAACCAATATAGCGGCAGGGAAGAGCGATTCAGCACGTTTTTACAAAAAATCAAAACAGGTCGCACTACAACCATTATCTGCAGTCGCACTAATGCTCCCAGATATATTATGAGGTCGCATAGATTAATTTTCAGGCGCATATGCGACCAAAATGGTCGCAATTTCGAGCCCTGTTTAACCATGACTGCACATCTGCAGCGCATCACCCAGCAATATCACTGTCTGAAGCAGGATAGCAGAGAAGGTAATAAAGTCCAAACAGCAACAATCCCTCGCTGAATCCTTCCAGCAAACAAACCCAACTGGTTCCGAGAGACACAGAAAATAGCAAAGGCAGTGCGGGTGATTACTGCTGAAGATTTGCAGCCGTTTTGGGTGATGGGAGATGTGGGCTTCTGTCATCTTATAAAAGCACTCGATCCACGTTACAGACTACAGTCTCACATTTATTCAGCACCGAGATAATAAAGATGGTTTATTTATGTTTACTGAAGGACAAATGTGTTAATTTGAAATGGCCAATTTATCTTTATTAACTCCACATGTGTGTTTATTTTCAGAGTGGAGGATTTCATGTGTTCCCTAGTTTGTACATGGGCTACCAGCAGCTGTAAGATTTCAGTGGTCATTTTTTATACAATACTCTAGGAACTACTGTACATTTCTTGGCTTTTAAGTGAAACAAAATGAGTACTGCAATAAATCATTTATTTTTATTTTATTTTTTTGCATATAGACCTTTTTCATGGCGGCTGCATGGAGGGCGCCACAGCGACCAGCGTCTTCTGGTAGAATGCTAAAAACTTCCGTTTACAGCGTGTACAACTGGTCATTTGCGCTCCGAAAATGGGTTTCAATGATGTTTTTAATGGATGACAGAGTGTTTTTGTGACACACAACTTATAAATGTGTCTGTTAAAGCCGTTATAATCTGTCACATGTGGTTCAAGCGCATCAGAAATACGAGAAAAACGTTCTCCTAGTTCACGTGTCTGCCGTCAGAAATAACGTACAGTGTGTGTGTGCGATCCCGGCCTGTTAGCTCAGCGGCTCTTTAACACACACACACACACACACAAACACACAAACACACACACAAGAACACACACACAAGAACACACACACAAGAACACACACACAAGAACACACACACACACAAACACACACACACAAACAAACACACACACACACACACACACACACACACACACACACACACACACACACACACACACACACACACACACACACACACACACACACACACACACACACACACACACAGAGAGAGAGAGAGAGCAAACCAGAGTACTGGCATGAAACTTAACAGGTATGAAAGTCGTGCAATTTACAAAAATGAGCAATAAAAGTCTGTTATTGATCCTCTGCTGCTGATTTGCTGTTCATTCTAATCGCGAGCCGTTTGTGTTTTATTTCGTGTGTTGTTTTCACCACGGTTTGTGTTTTTCTGTCATTTGGAAATGACACTAGCCTATATTTTCACGTTGTCACAGTTATTAAATCAGTGTGTCAGTGGCACAGTACAGGCTACGTGTGTGTGTCAAACATTTTGGTGAATTACATTAGTTTGGGCTGGTTATATATTTGAAATAAAGAGAAAATGTTGACTTTAGCGATGACGAGGCTTCATTTAAACTGCAGAAGATGCCGTCTGACAACGAGGGGAAAACGCCTCACAGCAGCTGTTTTCCGTCCAATTAGATCACATTTCTGTAAATGATCAGTCCAGGAGATGCTGCTGATGGACAACAGGATTAGTTCACAGAGGATAAAAGCTGTCAAAGCTGATTCAAAGCTGTCCAAATGTGACTGTTTACACGCATCAGCTGCCGACCGGAAGTTCTTCGCATTCTCCTAGCGCATACACGCAAAGCATCATGGGTAATTTTGCGTTCCAAGAAAAAGGTCTATACAAAAAAAAAAACACGTCAAGCCATGAGAACCGTACTGAACCGAAGACAGTGTTAACAAACCGAGGTATTGTATCGAGCACATGTCACTCCGCTGCTCATCCGTTTGCACTGGCTGCCAGTTGCTGCTCGCATCAAATTCAAAGCTCTGATGTTTGCCTACAAAGTGACTTCTGGCTTTGCTCCTTCTTATCTGCTCTCACTTCTGCAGATGTATGTGTCCTCCAGAAACTTGCGTTCTGTGAATGAACGTCGCCTCGTGGTTCCATCCCAAAGAGGGAAGAAATCACTTTCCCGAACTCTCACGCTCAATCTGCCCAGTTGGTGGAATGAACTCCCTAACTGCATCAGACCAGCAGAGTCACTCGCTGTCTTCAAGAAACCACTAAACACTCAACTATTTAGTCTCCACTTCACTTCCTAATCTGCAATTGCCTCTTTGAATATCACACTAACTGTACAAAAAAAAAAAAATACTAATACTACTAATACTTCCCTTCTTAGACTTTACAGACCTGAAACTTGCCTACAGCACTTATTCATTGTTGCTCTTAATTGTGTAAATTGCTTCCTTGTGCTCATGTGTAAGTCGCTTTGGATAAAAGCGTCTGCTAAATGACTAAATGTAAATGTAAATGTAAAATGAACCGTGGCCTAACTGTATTGTTGCATCCCTAGTTTGAAACTTTCGTCTCGAGAAGCCAAATAAAAATGCATTGCATATAAGACTGCACAACATTGGGCAAATCCGACATTGATGTATACATACAATTATACCAGATGACTTGAATATCAACATTAAGAAAGAATTGATCATTTCATATTGATTGGGATGATTAATAATAAACTAATAAACAAATTAAAAGTATAGATTAATACAATAAAAATAAGTTACTCTTGAAATAAACAATGTTTTATTGATTTTCCGAGTATGACAGTATTTAGATATACAGTAGTTTAATAAATCAAAAAAATGAATCGTTCTAAAAGTTACTAAAGGTACAGTTTCTTAGGTCTGAATGCTTTTAAAATCATCAGTCACAGGCATCAAAAACACATGCAAAAACTCAATTATATATAAATAAACATAACTCAAGCATTGCATATCCTGCAATTATTACCACTATTCTATACTGTAGCCACTGTGAATGATCTCCATTGCAATAATCGAAGCTAAAACCATATATTTTGTGCAGATTTAATTGCATAAACACAAGAAACGGAGCATAAAGCATCACCAGAGGAGCTCGACTGACCTTAGGAAGATCCTGTTTGAGCGACTGCAGCACATAATACATGGAGCTCTTGCTGTTTTCTCTGGGAGAAACACAAACCACGGCCTCTCCGTGAACCTGGACGTCACCAGGCTTCACCCGCAGCTTAGACGTGCAGATGGAGTAGCGCACCGTCTCCGCATTGACCTGAACACAACAAAAACACCAGCAAGAAGCATCAGCTGCTGACAGAGAACAATAATAATGATGATGAGGACAGAAGCATCAATAACAGTGAGTGAAAACCCACAGAAAAAACAACAACTCATGGAGATGGAGAGTGTTGATGGCATGTTATTATGATCAAAGGTGTGTGTGTGTGTGTGTGTGTGTGTGTGTGTGTGTGTGTGTGTGTTACCTCCAGACGCAGAAGACGGATCCTGTCCAGCGAAAGCTTCACCAGGATAAAAGTATCATCCGGCAGGAAAACCTCCTCGATGTACTCGGAAATCTGAAGGAAATAATCATATATGCTTCATTAGGGATGTAACGGTATTGTAAATACCGTCATACCGCAATATTAATTTTTTTCGATATTACCGTAGTCGCATGACTCGGTAAAACTATAGGTTTTCTGAGAAAATTTGCTCAGGTGAATGAAGTGAACGGGAGGTACCGGAAACTACAATTCCCATCAGCCCAGGCTTGGCCATAATCCCTTGCGGTCTGTTGTCGCTACAGATCCAGTAATGCGGAAATGGAGTGTGCTGCTAGAAGCGGGGATCAAAAAGAGCTGGAAAACCCTAAAGCGGGTGTTGTCGCCGCGCGCGTACTGAATAGTAGTGTTGTCGCGCGAGTTCTTATCAGCTGTGTTGTCGCGCGCGTACTGAATAGTGGTGTTGTCGCGCGAGTTCTTATCAGCTGTGTTGTCGCGCACGTACTGAATAGTGGTGTTGTCGCGCGAGTTCTTATCAGCTGTGTTGTCGCGCGCGTACTGAATAGTGGTGTTGTCGCGCGCGTACTGAATAGTGGTGTTGTCGCGCGCGTACTGAATAGTGGTGTTGTCGCGCGCGTACTGAATAGTGGTGTTGTCGCGCGCGTACTGAATAGTGGTGTTGTCGCGCGCGTACTGAATAGTGGTGTTGTCGCGCGCGTACTGAATAGTGGTGTTGTCGCGCGCGTACTGAATAGTGGTGTTGTCGCGCGCGTACTGAATAGTGGTGTTGTCGCGCGCGTACTGAATAGTGGTGTTGTCGCGCGCGTACTGAATAGTGGTGTTGTCGCGCGCGTACTGAATAGTGGTGTTGTCGCGCGCGTACTGAATAGTGGTGTTGTCGCGCGCGTACTGAATAGTGGTGTTGTCGCGCGCGTACTGAATAGTGGTGTTGTCGCGCGCGTACTGAATAGTGGTGTTGTCGCGCGCGTACTGAATAGTGGTGTTGTCGCGCGCGTACTGAATAGTGGTGTTGTCGCGCGCGTACTGAATAGTGGTGTTGTCGCGCGCGTACTGAATAGTGGTGTTGTCGCGCGCGTACTGAATAGTGGTGTTGTCGCGCGCGTACTGAATAGTGGTGTTGTCGCGCGCGTACTGAATAGTGGTGTTGTCGCGCGCGTACTGAATAGTGGTGTTGTCGCGCGAGTTCTTATCAGCTGTGTTGTCGCGCGCGTACTGAATAGTGGTGTTGTCGCGCGAGTTCTTATCAGCTGTGTTGTCGCGCGCGTACTGAATAGTGGTGTTGTCGCGCGAGTTCTTATCAGCTGTGTTGTCGCGCACGTACTGAATAGTGGTGTTGTCGCGCGAGTTCTTATCAGCTGTGTTGTCGCGCGCGTACTGAATAGTGGTGTTGTCGCGCGCGTACTGAATAGTGGTGTTGTCGCGCGCGTACTGAATAGTGGTGTTGTCGCGCGCGTACTGAATAGTGGTGTTGTCGCGCGCGTACTGAATAGTGGTGTTGTCGCGCGCGTACTGAATAGTGGTGTTGTCGCGCGCGTACTGAATAGTGGTGTTGTCGCGCGCGTACTGAATAGTGGTGTTGTCGCGCGCGTACTGAATAGTGGTGTTGTCGCGCGCGTACTGAATAGTGGTGTTGTCGCGCGCGTACTGAATAGTGGTGTTGTCGCGCGCGTACTGAATAGTGGTGTTGTCGCGCGCGTACTGAATAGTGGTGTTGTCGCGCGCGTACTGAATAGTGGTGTTGTCGCGCAAGTTCTTATCAGCTGTGTTGTCGCGCAAGTTCTTATCAGCTGTGTTGTCGCGCGCGTACTGAATAGTGGTGTTGTCGCGCAAGTTCTTATCAGCTGTGTTGTCGCACGAGTACTGTAAAGCGGGGACGGAGGGTGTGTCGCGTCGCGGGGGCACTTTTGATCATTTTGGAAGGGAACTTTCTATCCAAGACTAAAAAGGGCATATGCACTGCACAGGTTGAGCACTGTGTGTGCACGTGCTTGCAAGTTGGGGAATACGACTAATAATCAGTCATGGGGACTGCAGAAACACAGCACACTGTTCAGATTGATGCAGACATGAGACCTCTATCTCACTCATGGTTTGTCCTCTCAAGTGGGGGAAAGACAATGCACAACGTTACCCACTGCTGTCAACCTGGGCCAAGTCATATCTCTCTGTCCCAGAAACCTCAGTCCCAAATGAGAGGGTTTTTTCTGTTGCAGGGGACATTGTAAATACCCAGAGATACCAGCTTTTACCAGATTATATTTATATGATCATTTTCCTTTAAACCCATCTCTATCTAAGTGAGTGAGTGATTAAATGTTGAATGTGATGAGTTTACAACAATACTAGACTGAAACTTTATTTTTTTTACATGGTTTAATAATTTTTTGTTATTAAAATTGAAGTTCCTGTTTCAAAGCTTACAGATAGATGGCTAATTTGTATGTCATTGACACTTTTGGCACTTTTTTGGAGTATTTTCATAAGTTTTGTTTTTTCCTGTAAATGATTCAATAAATACCGTACCATGACATTCATACCGAGGTATTACCGTACCGTGAAATTCTGATACCGTTACATCCCTATGCTTCATTAAACATATGCAAAAATCCTTTAATTGCTTTTTAAATGCACATGTGTGTACTAGTCCTTTATGTATTAGTTAGGCCTGTCACGACATCCATTTTTTGCTGTGTGCTATATTGCACCAAAATATATTGTG
Source organism: Danio rerio (assembly GCF_052040795.2). Taxonomy (NCBI): domain Eukaryota; kingdom Metazoa; phylum Chordata; class Actinopteri; order Cypriniformes; family Danionidae; genus Danio; species Danio rerio. The sequence goes on along the minus strand of NC_141032.1, from coordinate 50,571,507 downwards.
ATAAACATTTTATTTTCATGTCTCGTTATATAATGGCAGAATGACAATATAATATCATCACGATGCCAGTACAAAGAACACATCATAGTTAACTATTAATTTAATTAGTCATTTTAACAGTTTAGTAATCAGGCATTGGAGTCAGAATGTGAAAACGCAGATCCTAAATCAATAATAATAAATGTTAACAAAGGTAATCGGTAACAGAGGCTGTGATTTCAGCGACCTGATCTAGTTTCAACTGTCAGACACTCATATGATGATTATATACTATAGTAATTTACAGTAAATACTGTAGTGTTTTAACCATACTGACACCGACTCCACCAATAGAGACAGAGATGTTGCACAATCAGCTCAAACGTTGCTAGAGTTGTTCGTTTATGTATGGCCGATATATATTATATGACAAATAAAGTACTATATAGTGTTGGGTGATATACAAAATTTTCACCCCCCTGTGAGATCGCCGATACACGATCCTATCGCATGGGGGCGCGGCAGTGTTATATATAATAATAATAATAATATATATATATATATATATATATATATATATATATATATATATATATATATATATATATATATATATATATTTTTTTTTTTTTTTTTTTTTTTTTTTTACCATATCTAAACAAATTTATGAACCTTTTGGCTGATTTTTAAACTTATTTAATAACTTATTGCATTAGCATGACGTTTGATTTTGGATAATTATTCAAACCAATGCCAATCACCGCAGTCATACAGCTAAATGGGCTTTGAGACCGAAATTATATCAAACAAGACTTGCTGCAACAGTGCGGCGCTGGACAGGATTTTATGGTGACTTCGGGTTCATGCCGTTATCCTCGGCCAGCGGGAAAATGGATATAATTTACATGGATGAAAGCAAATGAAATGACATTTATTGACGCACGGAAGAAACAAAGGATGCATTAAGGCGGATAGAGTCGGCGCCGCCTGCACGTGACGGTGAAGTTTTCTTTTTTTGTTCAGTCGAGCGCGGCGCAGCTTCAGGTCGAATCAATCACAAAAGTAATCATCAACAGTGTCACGTTTGTATTTGTTAAGATCTAACACAATCAGGCACGTGCACACATAGGGCTCAACCTGTGCAGTGCACATGCCCTTTTTAGTCTTGGATAGAAAGTGCCCTTCCAAAATGGTCAAAAGTGCCCCCGCGACGCGACACACCTTCGGTCCCGCCCTTCAGTAGGCGCGCGACAACACCGCTCTTGAATACGCGCGCGACAACACAGCTGATCAGTACGCGCGCATACACCCCCCCCGCTCTTCAAAAAAATTATCCTGCACATGCCCTTTGGACGGTCTCTGCACGGGCCTGAACACAATGTTGTGCTGGGCATGCGTTTATTGCTTTCTGATAAGTTTCATTTTAGACATGGCTGCGGCGAGTCGGTATTAGCCTATTGCTCTAATATTAAGTAGCCTATTAGACCTAAAACTTTTCACTGAGCTCAGCAAATGTTCTTTGATGAGTTAATAGTAATCTGTTCAACAATTCTTTAATGCCAAAAAGGCAAAAGGTTAAATACAGATTGTTTTTATTGCATATAGGCAAGTTTAAATAAATAAATAAAATATATTTTAAGCTATAAAAATAAATATAGACCTAACTTATTTTTAAAATTAAATAAATGGGTTTTTTCTGAAAAATGCGCATGTCTGCGTTTATGATTTTATCGAATTAAACGCAAATAAGACATGTATATGCAATGTATTTGAAGGAGCAGTCAATGCATGCACTGAAAAATAGTCTATAAGCCCCCTCAAATCTTAAAATGGGCTATTAATAATGAATATAAAAGATAAATAACTTTTTTGTGAAAGCAAGAGAGAATCATGCGGCAGTGCTGTTAAAGGAGTCTCGAATGATCAACGACCGCAACACGTCTTATTCCAGAACATTTGAGCTGGTTTCAGAGTTCATTTTCTTTTTCCGTTGTTTCATTTTTACAAATGGTTTAATTTAACATGCTTGTTGATAAAATCCAGTTTTGCTATTTAGCCTATAATTTTTATGCAACAAAGCTGCAAACTAATTTGCTCTAAGATGTGGCTGTGCCCTCACGTGCAGCTCGCACTTCAACACCTGCTGCTGCTGAGAGAGACAAAGAGAGAGCGCAAGCGAGCAATCAAGTAAATCATTTTTGTCCGAAAGTGTCAGTCAGGCGATGTTGATGTGAACAGCTGAAGCTATCATATTATTTAGAGTTAATTTATTATTAATGATGATGATTAAAATTAATATTACTAATCATTTTATTCAATAATGCAATTAAAACATGTAATAGGTCTACATTAGTGGCAAACGAGCTAAAAATCTCCTTTAAAATCGTCACAGGTCTCAGCTCTCGATGATATCTTTGCCTATCGTCGATACTCGATACTATCGTCTATCAGCACAACCCTAGTACTACAAGTACAGTAATTAAACATCCAGCTTCACAGCAGTGTGATTGCAAATGCAGATTTTTAGTGCACAGCAAGAACGTGCAATCCTGCTAAACATAGAGCGGAGTTGTATGAAGTTAAAGCATTGCTTCAGTGCATGTTCAGCATGGTAATATAAGCGATTTAATGCATTGCTATGTATTCTGGATGGTTGCTAGGGTGTTGCTAATTCACTGCACATCCAACTCAATGGAGTGCATTTTAATTGCATGTTGACTGGAGCTGACGGCACTGTTATTAATGAGCACACCTCTCCCAGAAGAGTCTTCTCAATGCGTCCTTTCACCAGCCGGGCGAAGTCTGGGTCATCATTGGTATCCAGGTTGGCACTTATGATGGGTGTACTGACACACACACACACACACACACACACATTAGAAACAAGAGCAGGGTTACAGCAGCCATTAATCATCTCTGAAGTGTAAACCGCAGCAATCAGACACACACTCGTCCAGAGAGTGACAGGAGCTCATACATGCACACACACTCACCTACCGACTCGCTTTTTATTTTGTTAAAGCATTGCAACAGTGCTTTCGCCAATATTGTAACACCTATATTATATATAATCACTCTTTTTGTACTTTAAATAAATCACTGATCATTTCAAAGTCAAGAAAACACACACAACTGACTGATATTCCCAGATTTTTCCGGTGTGTGTGATGTTCACCTGATGTTTTTGGATGCGTTGATAATTTCTTTGATTCTCGGCACGCCCAGAGTGATGTTCATGGACGCGACTCCAGCGAAGTGAAAGGTTTTGAGGGTCATCTGCGTTCCTGGCTCCCCAATACTCTGAGCACAGAGAGCCCCGACTGCAGACCCGGGCTCCATCTGCGCCCTGAGAACCAGAACAAGCTGACTTTAGTTGATAACATGACTCTGAGTGGTGGATAATGGTGACAGGTCTCCGTCTACTCAAGCATACGAGTGCAATTACTGCTGTAAATGAGGGTATTCCCGCTGTGTTACCTCATGTATTTGTCTCTGCAGGTTTCCAGAAACTTCTCCAGCTGTGTCGGAGTGATTCTGTCCAGCTGGTATAAAACTTTAGGCTGTAATGGATCAGAAAACAAGCTATGGTCACACTTTATTCTGATGGTCTGTTTGTTGAGTTTAAGTTACTCTGCATTCACATGCCAACTAATTCTCATTAGACTATAAGTAGACTGTTAGGTTGGGATAAGGAACAGGAGTTAGTTGACATGTACTTGCAAAGCTTCTTATAGTCAGTTAAATGTCTATTGAATGTCTGTATCAGCAGATATTAAGCAGACAGTCTACTAATGCTCAAATGGACCATCAGAATAAAGTGTTACCCAAGCTAAAGACATGGCTTGAAGTCAAATAAGTTCATTCATTTCAATTCAAGTTTATTTGTAAAGGTTTGTTTGATATATGTAAGATTACAAATGTTTTATTTCTGAATTTAATTTCAGTTTAATTTAAAGTGTAATTGACCCTTTGCTAAGCCACGCCCAAAATCTGCCATCCACCAATCGTGGCTTAGCAACTGTAGCTATGAGCAGGGGCTCTGTCAAGCTTTCGAGCGAGTGCATATAGATTGTGCGAGGGGCGCTAAAGGAGCGGAGCTAAGCTGGGTTTGTTTTGATATTCCTGACACATTCAGTGATAGACCGACAGCAATAACTCACACACCTCTCGCCCTAAACAGATCTAAACTGTGTTTCCTACAAAAACACAAAGCTGGTGATGTTTCACAGCTGTCTTATTCCTTTTTTTCGCTCGACATTGTGAGTAATTCTCTGTTTAAAGGGCCATGACACCCCCCTCTTTCGGTTAAAGTCTACTTCAGAATTTTTTCAAAAGATGCATGATTAATGGGCGGAGCTCCACGAGCATCGGGCAGGAGTGGGCGTGGCCAGCAGGGGAGTAGAAGAACAACTGTTGTTGTCAGCTAGCTCACAAAATGAGACACAAAGAGGAGACGCATGAGTTTATAGTTTACAAAGTTAAAATGCAAAGAAATGAACAGTAATTTAATGCCCTGCTACATTTGTTATTCGTAATTTCATATACACATAACCACAATTTATATCATTATAAAGATAAGAGTGTTCATGTAAACACTATAAATGAGGACTTCTCCCTCGATCCCCGTATCCAGCAGACTCAGTGCAGCAGGTCTCCTGACCTGTCTATTTTAACCATTAGCCCTGCTGGTAATCTGGAGGATTTAGGCAAACACAGCAGCACGGCGATGTGTCTGAATGTGAATGAACTCCTGATAAAAGACAGCGTCGCCATTCTCTAATTCTCGTGCTGCTCTCCCGACAAAAATGCTAGCAGCACACACACACAGCTTTATGATCGGCCCTGACAAGATCGCGGGGGAAAACATGCAACAAACCCCGTGGATCATGGAAACAAACGCATATGAGCCTTCATGAACGGCTGAATACTGTGCCGTGGGTCCATGTCTCTCAGCTCGGGCTTGACACTGGCAGGTCTCATGAATAATTAAGCAGCCGGCTCTTCTCATAGGATAAGAAAACTCCGCTATGAATAATAATGAGAAACCGACGCGTCATCATTGCACTTGCAGTACTGCGCTACATCGCCGATTTTGATCCCGCCCCAAAAATCATTTTAAACCCGGAAGCTGAAATGAGCTGACAAAAGCTCAAAATTATCCAGTTTTCCCCACAATTAAAGCTGACAGGTGCTAACATCGTCTTAACTGATGCTCAACACACACACACATCTGTTAATACAAAAAAAAAGTTCTCCAGTGTGTCCTGAACCTTTAAGCCTTCACCATAACATTAGTAATGTAGTCATACTAATAGCGAATAGGTCATGAGTTATTGATCTGGAAAATACCAATCAGCGAATCTGTTGCTCACTTTACTGAACTGCATATTTCCATCTATTTCAAGCTACGAATATTTTAAAATTACAAATCAATAGAACAAAACCGAGATATGATCACAAACTGAGCACTTGCGATCAATATACTATACTCCCAGCTGATTTTCAGTCATTTATAAACAGCACACAAACACACTGACAGTAATAGGTGACTTACTGTACACTGTTATGGGTCAATGATGCTAATATTCGACACAAGTCCATCAGGTTCCCCTTTCTGGCTGCTCTATCTATGAATGACCTATGTAAAAGCACTGTCATGCGTGTTTCCTCGTCGGTTAGTAAGGCTATATTTTATTGCACAACAATTAATCTATCAGGCTCTTTGGCTAAAAATAGAGAAATCACGGTTTCGTTTATTATTATTAGATTATTTTTAATTTAATTTCCCCTCTCATGCTGAGCATGAGCTAAGCTGTTGAATGTTAGCATATGAGGCGGCTAGGCTAAGGTAGCTTCAATTTTAATTTGGGTTTGGGTTTAACTTTATTTGTCCCCGAGAGGAAATTTGTCTTGGGCATAAAAGGTGCTACAACATTGTCTAAACAGACAGTAAAAATAACAACAGAACAAACAGTTAAGAACATACATTGTTTACAGAGTAAGACCGTATATAAATATAAATATATAAAACACCGAACCCAGTCAAGTGTTAGCGTACTGCAGGAGCAGTGTTATTGGTAGAGTTCAACAGTTTTATGGAGGTAGGAACAAACGAAAGCTTCAGTCTATTAGTTTTACACATTGGAATTTATTCTTTAATCGGTTGCGTATTATGCCGTGAATACACCCCTGTAATGCAGACTGCAGTCCTGTTTTGTCTGGCTTTCTCGGATATCTCACCAGTTCGACCAAAAATGACACATCCCTGGCAATCTCTGACACCGGCGCACACACATTAAAAAAGCCATGACAGGCATGAAAGCTTGATAGGCGTCGCAACAGTAACTAAGGAGGGTGGGGCTTATTGAAGGGTCCATTGCCAATTAATGGTGAAAGTAAATGCAATGTACCCCAACCACACATTTCCTATTCACTCATTTGAGAATTAGAGAATATCAGATTTTTTTCTTCCTTACGAAAACATAATGCTGTCAAGAATAATATTAAGAAAAAAATAGAACGGTTGCAATGTTTCGCAGATGTCACTTTTCTTTACTTTATTAGCATTATATCAAATACACTCCCTGACAAAAGTCTTGTGGTTGATCTCAGTTGTAAGAGCAACACATAATAACCTGACTTCTGGTTGATCATTTGGAAAAGTGTCAGAAGGTGGATTTCTCTGATGAATCATGCTGATCTGCATCCCAATCATCACCAATACTGCAGAAGACCTACTGGAACCAGCATGGAGCCAAGATTCTTACAGAAGTCAGTCAAGTTTCAGTATGGGGGCGTGCGAGAGATCTGCAACATCACCAGCCTGAGGGACCAAGACATTTGTGCTGCCCATTACATTACAAACCACAGGAGAGGGACAATTCTCCAGCAGGATAGCGCTCCTGCTCATACTTCAGCCTCCACATCAAAGCTCCTGAAAGCAAAGAAGGTCAAGCTGCTCCAGGATTGGCCAGCCCAGTCACCAGACATGAACATTATTGAGCTGATGAAGGAGGCGGCGTTGAAGATGAACACAAAGAATCTTGATGAGCTCTGGGAGTCCTGCAGGAACGCTTTCTTCTTCATTCCAGATGACTTTATTAATCAGTGATGTGAGTCATGTCAGAGATGTATGGATGCAGTCCTCCAAGCTCATGATGGAGTCAGACACAATATTCATTCTGTCTCCACTGCAGCAGGACTTTATATTCTGTACTGGACATTATTTCTGTTCAGTGATGAGACTTTAGTCTGAGCAGAGTCAGACCGCACTGTCTTAATGACATCAGTCAACATCAAGACATGATCAGATTTTATTGTGCTCAAATACACATCACCACTTCCAATACCGAATGATCACTAGAAGTCAAGTTATTATCAGATATTCCTAAAACTTGGATAGGCCACAAGACTTTTGTCAGGGAGTGTAGATTAGATGAGTCAGTACTGAAGAACAGCAACAGGAGTCAAGTTGAGCCATCTACAGAAATACACTACAAATGGCTTTTTAAATCAGTGTTATATAATCTGTAGTGAACACATGATGAAGCTCGTACCTCTGTCGTCCCGTTGTCGTTGATGCCGTATTTGTCGCGCGTCTTTTTCACTTTCTCAGAAACTGTTTTGATGAACTTTCTGATTTCCTACAATTGAACAAAATATTCAGCAACAAAACCACAAACCCAGAATGCAATGCAGAACTGCAGCACAACCATTTATTCAGAATAATCCAGCATCGCACTGAAATATTACACATTACTATAAGTGGATTAATATCAGTGACATCAAATATCACCACAAAATATTTTATTCAATGAAAATAAACTATAATGCAATAAACAAAAAAACTAAATCGGATTTAAACTCTTAATTCTCCAGTGATGTTAATGAGCAACACCATTAAAAATGACTTTGGTTTATATAAATATGCATACATGCATGTTAAATATTTAATGTTAATTTGAGGCCAGTTAATATTTCAGCCAAGGCAACACAAAAACACATATTTGGCACAATTTATTATCTGAATTGTATATAACTATAATAACATACTAAAACTAATAAAAAAAATTAAATGATAAATAAATGAATAAATAAATTGGACCTTGAAAGAAATATTTTAAACAAACTTTACAACCAATTAAAAGGTCAAAAATCATGTAAAATTACTAAATAAACTACAATTAATTTAATATTTTAGTTAATATTGTAATGTTTTATTTTATATTTAATATTTAAGCCAAGGCAACACAAACACACATATTTGGCACAATTTATTATGTGAATTGTTTATATTATAATTATAATGATAACATACTTAAACCACTTTATAAAAATAAAATAATTAAATAAACTGAAAAAAAACAGAAATATTTTAAACTAAAAATCACATAAAAATAACAAAATAAAATAAGCAACTAAAATTAACCTAAAAATATAAATATATGATAAATATACATATTTTCTATTATATTAATTTTAGCTATTGGATAGGGACTATATATTGTCACAAGAGAATATTTAATATTTATTTGAGCCCAGTTAATAAATTATAATATATATAATAAAACATAGTAAAAAATAAACAAAATAAATAAACAAACAAACAAACAAAAAATAAATCAGACCTTAAGAGAAATAGTTTAAACAAACTTTAAAACTAATTTGAAAAAGTCTAAAATCACATAAAATGACTCAATTTAACCTGAAAATATTATATATCATAAATGTAAATATTTATTTTCTGGTATATCCATTTTATCCGTTTGACAGGGACAATATATGGTCATGGGGAAAATATTAAATATTTATTTGAGCCCGGTTAATATTTAAGCCAAAGCAACACCAACATAAACATAAATTAAAATGATAACATAATAAAAAACTAATTTATAAAAATAACAAATAAATGAATAAATAAACTAATAAATCAGACCTAAATAGAAATATTTGAATCTTTAAAACCAATCAAAAAGGTCTTTTTTTTTTTTTTACTAAAATTAAACCAAAAACATAAATACAATATGTAAAATAAAATAAATATACATATTTTCTACAATATTCATTTCATCAATTTGACAGGGACAATATATTGTCACAGGAAAAATTATATTGGATTTTTCCTTTTAATTCTAGACTATTTCGCACCCGCACGCAGAAGTGGATTAAACCAATAAGCGAGGTAAGTATCTATAAATAGTAAGTATAAATATCTACAAGCTTTATATTATATAAATATAAATGATATATCGTATTTTCTGTTGCTAGAGTCTAACAAAGTCTAACAAACACAATTTTAACATAATTATTACATCCATGCAAATTTGTCTTATACTTTAAAAATATACAGAGAGGTGAATAATCTGCTCTGTCCATCATTAAGATCTTGTGATTTAAAAAAAAAAATGTTTTACTTGCCTTTTTTTCCTCACCTTTATTACGTTTTTATTAGCTTTTACTTAATAAATGCTTTATTTTAATTATTATATTCGTCTCTGTCTTTAGTACTCCAGTGTACAGCACTTTGGTAGCTTTTATAAACAAATGTTGCACTGTATTGCATAATTCTGGCACATATTTTGGGTAATTTTCTATAATAAAATTGCTAATCTGGTTTTCATTTTAATCCTTAAACTTTTAAGAAAATACCTTCGGTTTAAATGAGCCAACGATATGTTTGACATTCAGACAGCTATTATAATGGTGCAAACAAGGCGTAAATAATGATTAACATTAAACTGAAAGCCTCTAATACAAGTCTGACCGACAGAGTGCATCAGGATCAGTGTGTGCAGATCCACACACACACACACACACCGCTGTAAGTCATGCTCAACTAAACACACATCTGGCTCTATCATTTATACATTAATGAAGTCGATCACCCTCACACACTCCTTATGCGTGCTTTACAGTACCTGCATGTACTTGTCACTGCCAGTATCTGTCAATGTCTTGAATAACACATACACACACACACAACCCCCAAGCCCAAACACTTCAGTACACATTTTGTACAGCACAGTGGTCTAATACTGTTTTTTTTTTTTTTTTTTAATGTTGTGCTTTATTAATTAAATTGATTAGATTTTTATAGAAACAGAGCAGCGTAAACATTTATCTAAACGTCTTCTTTTTGTGATTAACAGAAGTAAAGGTTCGACTCTGACCTCCAGGAAAGTGTCTTTACAGCAGAGAAAGTCTTTCCTCTTCATGATGGAGTCGCTGGTCAACAGCAGCTCGTTTCTGCTGAGCGCAGGTTCACCTGTACAGCTGTACACCGCCTGGAAAAACACCAGAAAATACAGTTTCAACACTACAAATAGCAGATGAAGTGAAGACGACAGTGTTGAAAACAAATCTATGAATAAATAAATCAATGCATATCTTCAGTACCATTTTATAGTGTTTATATTATTTATATGCAGTTGAAATCTAAATTATTCTCCCTCCTGTGAAATTTTAATTATTTTAGAAATATTTCTAAGTGCCATTTAAAAGCTTTTTTTATTGTCTTTGCCATGATTAAAGTGCATAATATTTCACTATATTAATCATTGTATTTTATTCCATTTTATTTTATTTCATTTAATTTATTTCCATTGCACTCTATTCTGTTGCATTGTTTTTTACTCTATTCCATTGACAGAATTGCATTTTATAGATTGCATTCTATTCCATTCCATTCTTTTCATCCATTTAGTCCATTCTATTCTGTTCCATTCCATTTTATTTCATTCCATTCTATATTATTCAATTCCACTCTAAACAATTTTTCCATTCCATTGTATTTTATTCCACTCCATTTCACATTTTAAACCCATATTATTCTATTCCATTTTATTCTAAAGCATTTTTCCATTTTATTCTATTTTATTCCATTCTATTCCATTTCATTTTATTGTTTCATTCTATTCTGTTCCATTGTATTTTATTATATTCCATTGATGTAGTTGCATTTCAGTACATTCAATTCCATTGCATTTTATTCTATTCTATTAAATTCTATTCTATTCCATTGCACTGTATTTTATTCCATTTAATTTCGCTCCATTTTATTCTATTTTATTGAATACATTTCAATTTTATTCCATTCAACTCAATTCTGTTCCATTTCAAGTTATTAAATTCCATTTTATTTCATTCTTTTTTTCCATTCCATTCCATTCTATTCTATTGTATTCCATTCTAATGCATTTTATGCCATTCTATTCTATTTATTTCAATTCTGTTCCATACCATTTTAATCCATTCTAATCCATTCCATGTTATTCTATTCCATGCTATTGTGTTTCATTGTACTTTATTAATTTCTATTTTATTCCAACTTTTTATATAATTGCAATTACATTCCATTTTTTACATTCAACTCAATTTTTCCATTCCATTCTATTCTATTCCATTTTATTCAATTCCGTTCTGTGCTGTTCCATTTAATTGAATTCTATTCCATTCCATCTTATTTATTTCATTTATTCGCTCTGTTCCAGTGTATTTTATTCCATTCCACTGATATAATTGCATTTTATCCAGCATTTTATTATGTTCCGTCTTACTACATTCAACTCAATTCTGCTCCACTTCATATTATTCTATTCCATTTTATTCCATTCTATTGTCCTCTTCCATTCCATCCCATTGCATCCATTCCATTTTATTAAATTCTTATTCCATTCTAGATTATTCTATTCCAGTGAGCTCTGTTCCATTCTATTCCATTCCATTGTATTTTATTTCATTCTGCTTTATTCCATTCTATATTTTTCCATTTAATTACATTCTATTATATTTCATTCTAACCCCTTTCATTCCATTCCATTGATATAACTGCATTTTTATACAGCATTTAATTACATTCCATTTTATTACAATCAATTCAATTCTGTTCCATTGCATGTTATTCTATTGCATGTTATTCCATTCTATTTCATTCTATATTTTTTCCATTCCACTTAATTATATCCTATTATATTCTATTCTTATCCATTTTATTCCATTCTATTCTATTCCCTTGCTATAATTGCGTTTTATTATATACCACTTTATTACATTCAATTCCATTTTATTTCACTCCAGTTTATTTTATTATATTTTATTCTAATCAATTCTATTCTATTCCATTCTTATACATTTCATGCCATTTTGATTTGGTCCCGTTCCAATCCATTAATTAATTTTCCATTTTATTCCATTCCATTATATTATATTCCATCCTATTCCATTGCATTCTATTTTATTCCATTCCACTTAATTATATTATATTCCATCCTAATACATGTTATACTCCATTCTATTCTTCATTGCAAAAATAAAAACTTAAAATGGCCAGATGCTCTGAGATTCTCCAATCACAGAAGCGAGAGCAAAAACTACCCACAAAGTGCTCTTCAGCGTCCCAACAGAGAGAGAGATTTTATTTCCCAGCCTCCTTCAGCAGCATTTCAACCAATTAGACCTGACAGAGTGCGGTAATCGAGTTCCAGAGTGTGAAGAGGTGAAAATAAGCCAGCGGGTTATAAATGCAAGTGATGGACAGCATCTGCTGGAGATATTAGTTTGAACACAAACGCCGCACTCCCAGCATGCACTCTGATTACTCACACACTACAACAGCATAAACAAGACTTCAATAGCTCTGAAGAAAACTGCATGGCTGAAATCTGCTCAGACAGGGCTTATATTTTGCTTATTATTGTGTTATGTAGTATATAGTCAGCTCATGCTTCAATTTGATCCGCTCCTCAATCAAAGCATCAACAAGAAGTAAATGCAGGTGTAGTGCTGTATTATGTTAAGAATAAAGAACATCCAGGAAGTTGTTGTGGAAGGTTATTACAATGCCGTCTAGAGTACTTGCTTCTGATTGGTCGGCTGTGACAATTTAAGGTACGTTATTCCCAGATAACAACCGCTAAATAACAGACTAATCCAGGAACTGAGAATCAGTCAGTGAATACGTTTATCCATAAACCAGCTGGAGTATACACTAACCTGTGTATTATTCAGACACTAGATGGTGCCAAACAGTCAAAAACACAACGCTGACAGAAACTAAACCAGCTGATGGAGTATACACCAACCTGAGCATAATTCAGAAACTAGATGAAGCCAAACAGTCAAAAACCCAAAGCTGACAGAAATTAAACCAGCTGATGGAGTATACACTAACCTGTTCATCATTCAGACACAAGATGGTGCCAAACAGCCAAAAATCACAAAGCTAAAAAGAAAGCATGTTTTTCAGTGGTTATCTGGGAATAACATACCCTGGAATGTCACGACTGACCAATTAAAATAGAGTATTCCAGACGGTTCTGTAAGAATAGAGTTTAATAATCTAGAACTTGTTTGCTTGTTAAGCGAGATGTTCATTGATGGACGTACTCGTATGTTGTCGAGGACTCTCTTGAACTCAAGCGGTTCGTCTTTTCCCTCCATGGCTGCAGGATCGAGTCCGTCTCCGCCGTAGATGAACTGTATGATATCTCCGGTAGAGCTGCGCACCGTCAGGTCATACTGAGAGCACAAATCCTCCAGAGACTTCACCAGACGCCGCTGAACAACACAACAACATAATGATGAACCAATTACAATTAATATTGAGATTAGTATTATATATTCATTTTAATTTACACTGAATTAAAAAAAATGTGATAAAAAAATGTATAGTTGCAATTCTGAGTTATAAAGTCGTAATTCTAAGTTATCAAGTCGTAATTCTGACTTTATAACTCAGAATTGACTTTGTAACTAAGAATTACAACTTTATAACTCAATTCTGACTTAACTCGCAATTCGGACGTAACAACTCGCAACTCTCTCATAATAACTCGCAATTGACTTAACTTGCATTTCTGACTTAATAACTCGCATTTCTGATGTAATTACTGACAATTCTGACGTAATAACTGACAATTGGCTTAACTCGCAATTCTGACTTAACAACTCGCAATTCTGACTTAACAACTCGCAATTCTGACTTAACAACTCGCAATTCTGACTTAACAACTCGCAATTCTGACTTAATAACTGACAACTCTGGCGTAATAACTTGCAACTCTGACATAACAACTGACAACTCTGGCGTAATAACTGACAATTCTGACATAATAACTCACAATATTGACTTAACTCGCAATTCTGATGTAATAACTCGCAATTCTGACGTAATAACTTGCAATTGGCTTAACTCTCAATTCTGACTTTGACTCAATGCGGACGTAATAACTCGCAATTCTGACGCAATAACTTGCAATTCTGACTTAATAACTGACAACTCTGGCGTAGTAACTCGCAACTCTGACATAATAGCTGACAATTCTGACGTAATAACTGACAATTCTGACATAATAACTCACAATATTGACTTAACACGCAATTCTGACGTAATAACTCGTAATTCTGACGTAATAACTCGTAATTCTGATGTAATAACTCGCAATTCTGACTTAACTCGCAATTCCAATGTAATAACTCGCAATTTTGACTTAATTTGCAATTCTAACGCAATAACTCGCAATTCTGATGCAATAACTCGCAATTCTGACGCAATAACTCGCAATTCTGACGCAATAACTCGCAATTGTGATGCAATAACTCGCAATTCTGACGCAATAACTTGCAATTCGGACTTAATAACTCACAGCTTTGACTTAACTCGCAATTCTGATGTAATAACTCGCAATTCTGATGCAATAACTCACAATTCTGATGCAATAACTCACAATTCTGACTTAACTCGCAATTCCGGTGTAATAACTCGTAATTTTGACTTAATTCGCAATTCTGATGTAATAACTCGCAATTCTGATGCAATAACTCTCAATTCTGACTTAACTCGCAATTCCGCTGTAATAATTCACAATTCTGACGTAATAACTCGCAATTCTGACGTAATAACTCGCAATTCTGACGTAATAACTTGCATTTCTGACGTAATAACTTGCAATTCTGACTCACAATTCTGATGTAATAACTCACAATTCTGACTCACAATTCTGACGGAATAACTCGCAATTCAGAAATAATAACTCTCAATTGACTTAATTCTCAATTCAGACTTTATGACTCAATGCTAATGCAATAACTCGCAATTCTGACTTTATAAATTTTTTTTACATCGTATTTATTTATTTATTTTATTCAGTGGCAGGAGCGGGCTTCCATAGAAATGAGACTTTCACCAGAAGAAAAACTGAGTAGGTAATACTGTGATCAGAAACATACATCAATTATTTTTGGCACTTTAATATAACTGTTTGTTTGCATGCATGCATAAATGTGATGATCTTAATAATAATATAATTAGAGAGCAGTCAAACAGTGTCGTGTATATTACTGTCTGCATATACCTGCATGTATCCGGTCTCTGCTGTTTTTACAGCGGTGTCGACCAGACCTTCTCGACCAGCCATGGTGTGAAAGAAGAACTCTGTGGGGGTCAAACCAGAATAAAAGCTGTCTGCCACAAAGCCCTTCGCTGCGGGGAGCTGAAGATGAAAGAAGAAGCACACAAACATGCTGCTTTATTCCACACGGCCTTCAGCTCGAGTCCTCTATAACCTCAGATACACTTCAGGAGCAATTTCTTAAAGTAAAGCAGGATACAATACGTGTCCTGGGTCGACCTACGAGTACATGCTTGAATTAGTATGAACGAGTCTCCATGATGAGGCTGTGAGAGTATGAAGGAGTCTCTATGATATGATGAGGCTGGGTTTTGAAAACTTGCATCCAGAATATGAAACTTGTGAGAGTAAAATAAAGAGGCATGCATTATTTCTGAACAATGCGTCATTTCAAAAGTGAAAAACTAAACTGAAGACTAGCAAAGCTACTGGATGAAAGGTTTACAGTCCCTTTAATCTGTCTATTACTCCTTTATCCCACAAACAGTGATCTGATGTCTGCAGCTGGAGGACGAGAGCTGCAGAAATGAAGCGAACACACACACACACACACACAGATAACACACAGTATTTCTGCTTACTTTGGAGTGTTTCTGGAAGTGTGGCAGAGATCGGTTCTCAAAGCCATCGGGAACTCGAGAGCCGCTGATGGCCTGCTGTCCCACACACGCAATCATCTGAGAGATATTGATGAAGGAGCCTGTAGACACACACACATAAGGGGAAAGAGGGAGAGCAGAGCATCAGCAAAAAAACCTGCGGTACACAC
This sequence comes from Danio rerio, assembly GCF_052040795.2. Classification (NCBI taxonomy): domain Eukaryota; kingdom Metazoa; phylum Chordata; class Actinopteri; order Cypriniformes; family Danionidae; genus Danio; species Danio rerio. The sequence goes on along the minus strand of NC_141032.1, from coordinate 50,555,352 downwards.
TCTCAGGCCATGGATGAAGCTGTATAAGACATTAAAGTCCTTAGTCTGCACGAGTCTGCATGATTAAGCTGTAAGAGTGTGTATGAGTCTGCATGAAGAGGCTGTGAAAGTATGAATTAAACTGCATGATGAGGCTGTGAGAGTATGAATGAGTCTCCGTTATGAGGCTATGAGAGTATAAACGAGTCTCTATGATGAGGCTGTGAGAGTATGAATGAGGCTGTGAGAATATGAATGATGAGGCTGTGAGTATAAACGATCTCCGTGATGAAGCTCAGAGTATGAATGATGAGGCTGTGAGAGTATGAATAAGTCTCTGTGATGAGGGTGTGAGTATGAATGAGGCTGTGAGAATATGAATGATGAGGCTGTAATTATGAACGATCTCCGTGACGAGGCTTTGAGAATATGAATGATGAGTCTGAAAGTATTACCGAGTCTCCGTGACGAAGCTGTGAGAGTATGATTGATGAGGCTGTGAGTATGAACGAGTCTCTGTGATGAGGGTGTGAGTATGAATGAGGCTGTGAGAGTATGAATGAGGCTCTCAGGGTATGAATGATGGGGCTGTGAGTATGAACAATCTCCGTGACGAGGCTGTGAGAGTATGAATGATGAGGCTGTGAGTATGAACGATCTCCGTGACGAGGCTGTGAGAGTATGAATGATGAGGCTGTGAGTATGAACGATCTCCGTGACGAGGCTGTGAGTATGAATGATGAGGCTGTGAGTATGAACGAGTCTGCATGATGAGGCTGTGAAAGGATGAATGAGGCTGTGAAAGTATGAATGAGGCTGTGAGAGTATGAATGAGGCTCTCAGGGTATGAATGATGGCTGTGACTATGAACGATCACCGTGACGAGGCTGTGAGAGTATGAATGATCAGGATGTGAGTATGAACGACTCTCTGTAATGAGGGTGTGAGTATGAATGAGGCTGTGAGAGCATGAATGATGAGGCTTTGAGAACATGAATGATGAGGCTGTGAGAGTATGAATGATGAGGCTGTTAGTATGAATGAGTTTCAGTAATGAGGCTGTGAGAGTATGAATGATGAGGATGCGAGTATGAACGAGTCTCTGTGATGAGGGTGTGAGTATAAATGAGGCTGTGAGAGTATGAATGATGAGGATGTGAGTATGAACGAGTCTCTGTGATGAGGGTGTGAGTATGAATGAGGCTGTGAGAATAAGAATGATGAGGCTATGAGAGTATGAATGATGAGGATGCGAGTATGAATGAGGCTGAGTATGAACGAGTATCCGTTCTGAGGCTGTGAGAGTAAGAATGATGAAGCTGTGAGAGTATGAATGATGAGGCTGTTAGTATGAATGAGTTTCCGTGATGAGGCTGTGAGAGTATGAATGATGAGGCTGTGAGTATGAACGAGTTTCCGTGATGAGGCTGTGAGAGTATGAATGTTGAGGATGCGAGTATGAATAAGGCTGTGAGTATGAACGAGTCTCCATCGTGAGGCTGCGAGCATGAACGAGTCTCCATGATGAGGCTGTGAGAGTACCTTTGGATCCACACAGAGCCATGATCAGCGGACTGTTGCTTTTGTCCAGTTCTCTCAAACATGCACTGCCTGCGTGATCTCTGATGACCGACAGCTCCTTCAGGATCAGTGCCTACACGCACACAAAAGAGAATTTTTAAAAATCTATTATTTAAATATTAGTCATTATAATTATTAAAACAGTGCTATATTTAAGTTTGTTATGTTTCAAAATGCAACGTTATAATAATTTAAGGTACGTTAAAGACAAATAAAGCATGCAATTAATCAAATTAATTCATAGCAATCATGCAATTACATTTTGTAATTGATTGACAGCCATAAAATAACTGAAGAAATATATAAAAATAATTATATATATATAAAACATAGTAAAAAATACTTTGAAACTATAAAAACTTTGAAACTAATTTAACCTGAAAATATAAATATAATATATAATGAATGTTAATATTTATTTTCTGGTATATTCATATGTGTGTTCAGAAATAATTTGCATGACTCTATAAAACATTCTCTCCTACAATATACATTTAATAAAAATAATTTAGGTTTTTCATAGTATTTTTTTGCATTAGGGACTGATTTCTCCAACAAAAAAAAAAAAACCTAACTTGTATTGCCCAGAAATCTGCAAATTACTTAATGCATATTTAATTGTAAAAATAAATATTTAAGGGTGCATATTTAAAAATGTTTAATATAAAAAAAATGACCAAAAATAGGCTAATAACTATTCCCAATGCGTCCCCTATTCATCTGCAGTGCCATGCTTTAATTAATGCATATATATTTTCATGAGTAAACCTCGAGAGTCTCCTCGGCGGTGCAGCCCGGCTGCTGCTGTAAGCGTCCCGTCTTCAGCGCATCAATGTATTCATCACATTTCTCATATCCAGCATCCAGAAGCTCCTGCTTGGCCTTCAGGAGCCCCTGACCAGGAGTCACGTCCCCGATGCCGATGGAGAAACCACGATTTGCTAAAACACACCACAGAGGAACACCGTTATACACACATACCCACACACACACACACACACCCACCCATCCACCCACACACACACACACACACCCACACCCACCCATACACCCACCCACCCACACGCACGCGCGCGCACACACACACACAGCAGATGAACATCATTACACACACAGACAGACTCACAAAGGTAGACGGGCGCCAGGCGGGCGAGGCGGGACATGGCATCTGCCGCCTCCTGCTGCCCCCAGTCCCGCAGCAGGATGTAGAAGATGTTGTTCTTGGATCCGGAACCCAGAGTGCCTTTATCCATACTGCCACACATCAGCTCACTGTTGTGGATCACCACGACTGCATACAAGTTCACGTTATTAATTAATAGTAATTATTTCTGAAGTTTTACTGGATTTTACAATGAGCAGAACAACATTTCAGATGTAAATGTAGGAAATGCTGTAAACTCGGTTAATGCAAAGTCCATGAAACAGAGTTACACTCACCGGCCACTTTATTAGGTACACCTGTGCAACTGCTCATTAATGTAAATTTCTAATCAGCCAATCACATGGCAGCAACTCAGTGCATTTAGGCATGTGGACATGATCAAGATGATCTGCTGCAGTTCACAGCGAGCATCAGAATGGGGAAGAAAGAGGATTTAAGTGACTTTGAACGTGGCATATTTGTTGCTGCAAGACGGGCTGCTCTGAGTATTTCAGAAACTGCTGATCTACTGGGATTTTCACGCACAACCATCTTTAGGGTTTACAGATAAAGCTCAGACAAAGAGGAAATATCCAGTGAGCGGCAGTTCTGTGGGCGCAAATGCCTTGTTGATGCCAGAGATCAGAGGAGAATGGCCAGACTGGTTCCAGCTGATAGAAAGGCAACAGTAACTCAAATAAGCACTCGTTACAACCGAGCTCTGCAGAAGAGCATCTCTGAACACACAACACGTCCAACCTTGAGGCGGATGGGCTACAGCAGCAGAAGAGCACACCGGGTGCCGCTCCTGTCAGCTTAGAACAGGAAACTGAGGCTACAATTCACACAGACTCACCAAAACTGGACAATAGAAGATTGGAGAAACGTTGCTGCTCTGATGAGTCTCCATTTCTGCTGACACATTCAGATGCTCGGCTCACAATTTGGCCTCAACAACATGAAAGCATGGATCATCCTGCCTTGTATCAGCGGTTCAGGCTGGTGGTGGTGGTGTAATGGTGTGGGGGAGATTTTCTTTGGCTCCATTAGTACCAATTGAGCATCAACGCCACAGCCTACCTGAGTATTGCTGCTGACCATGTCCATCCCTTTATGAGCACAGTGTCTCCATCTTCTGATGGCTACTTCCAGCAGGATAACACAGCATGTCATAAAGCTCAATCATCTCAGACTGGTGTCTTGAACATGACGATGAGTTCACTGCACTCAAATGGCCTCCACAGTCACCAGAGCTCAATCCAATAGAGCAGCTTTGGGATGTGGTGGAACGGGAGATTGGCATCATGGATGTGCAGCCGACAAATCTGCAGCAACTGTGTGATGCTATCATGACAATATGGAGCAAAATCTCTGAGGAATATTTCCAGCAGCTTGTTGAATCTCTGCCATGAAGGATTAAGGCAGTTGTAAAGGCAAAAGGGGTCCAACCTGATACTTATAAGGTGTACCTAATAAAGTGGCCGGTGAGTGTATATATGATCAGCATGTCAAAAACTAAATCAGTTTATGTGTGCATGTGTCTTTTTATGTGCATTTTAATGCTATTTTTTCATGTAAATGGCTGTATAGAAACAAATGTAAGCACGTGTCTGTCACTCACAGGAGTCATTAGCACACAGATCCTCCCCTTTACCGCAGTATTGTTTGCCTTTGGTGCGCAGGTTGGCCATTACCGGACAGCTTTTACTGGGCTTGAGGATCAAGCTGAAGATCTGCTTCCCCGTCCACAACCGGATCGGCTGAAACAACACAATCATGCAGTTATTAAAAGGAGACGACGTCAGAAAAACCTCCACACAAAGACAGCAGCAATTTAACAGCTGCCTCTCCAGTACAGAATCATCTATTGACTAGAATAACTTCAGGAGGAAGAGCCTGTACAGCATTTATGAGGAGAGAAATCATTACGTTCAGTCATTTCACCCTCAGTCAGAGTCAATTCACACTAGGGCTGCACTATATATCGGTTCAGCATCGCAATAATCACATCGCAGGACGTGCAATGTGGAGTCAGGATTATAGTTGAGCAGGTACAACAGTGATAACCAACCCCCAGGCTGACGATCAATTGTTACCAGGCTGCACCAGAAATCATTAATTATTTCTGTTTTATTTATTATCCGAGTCAGAAAGATCTTTTATTGAAAAAAAAGGCTTTTATTTTGAAGAATTATATTCTCAAGGTCACATCTTGGGTCACTTGATCACCCAAATTTAACCAAAAAGCAGCAAAATGAGTAAGAAACAGACGTCTTTGGAAAGTTTCTTTGCTAAGGTGAAAAGGCTCAGTGAAGGACCCATGAACTGCTGAGGAATAGATCCGATCAGCTTTATACTTTGTATGGAATATACACATTTCGGTAGACTAATCATCTCAAGCAAACACAGAACACCCATAAAAAACTTGTGTCACAGCAATGTGTTGTTAGCTTGTCATCCTCTGAGGACCACGTACACCCCTGGGCCGCAGTAAAATTGTCAAGCGCTGACCAGTCCGTGGTGATAAAAATGTTGGGGAGCACTCATTTTTTGTTTAACCATAATATATAAAGTGAAAGTCTATCAATTGCTTGTGTTTTAGGGCCTGCTTAAACATTTTAATTAAGTTTAAAGCATTTGGGCAAAAGGAAAATTACAATTGTAGCTTTAGCAAAGATTAATTGTATTTAATTATTTACACAATGAAGAATATACAGCTTTATTGTACATTTGATAATTTGGTATCACATTATTTTGGTGGTCCCTTTAACGCATTTTGCTGAATTTAAGTTACATTGCATATAAATGCCAACTAATTCTCATTAGATTACAAGTAGACTGTTAGGGTTAGTGTTAGTTGACATGTACTTGCAAAGTTTCTTATAGTCAGTTAAATGTCTGTTGAAGGAGCAGTATCAGCAGATATTACAGACTACTAATGCTTAAACTAAAAGTAATTGCCATGTATCTGCAATGCTACTTTTAGTCAAAAGAATAGGGACCATAAAAATAAAGTGCTACCAAATATTTTATTTCTGTATCATTTGTATATTTGATTTATTTGTCTCTGCTTGTAATTTGTTGATTATATTATATGCACTCCCCTACAAAATTATCTTAATCTAAAATCATTAAGCTATCTGAACAAAAATCGCAATAGAGAGAGAGAGAGAGAGAGAGAGAGAGAGAGAGAGAGAGAGAGAGAGAGAGAGAGAGAGAGAGAGAGAGAGAGAGAGACAGAGAGAGAGAGAGAGAGAGAGAGAGAGAGAGAGAGAGAGAGAGAGAGAGAGAGAGAGAGAGAGAGAGAGAGAGAGAGAGAGAGAGAGAGAGAGAGAGAGAGAGAGAGAGACAGAGAGAGAGAGAGAAACGAGCTGTTCAATTCTGGCTGCACCTGCATCAGCCTGACCCCCAGTCTGTCCAATATAAGGCCCTTCTGGCCAATGAAGAACACACTGGTATCTGAACATCTGAAGGGACCTCAAACCGAATCAGTCCCTAAACAAAACCTTCACAAACCCATTGGCAAAACATTCAAATATAACTATGATTAAAAACTAAAAACTGAAATCAACCTCCAAACTAATCTTTAATGTTATTCGGCCCTAAACAGAACCACACAGTTGACAAATCATTTATCATTAAAACAATTACAAGAAAAACCCATTCTTTCTAAATATCGCCTCTGTGATCAGGATCTGGAAATGAATAAGGGCAAACAAAAAAATCCTGGACCCCTAAAGAACAGAATATGTAAACAGTGCGACAAATCAAATAGAGGATGAAACACACTTCCTTCTGTTCTGCCCTAAATACACCACGACTAGAGAAATATTTTCCCCCAATTTAAAACATTGACTAATTCATTTTTCATTTAAATGACTCAGATAAACTTTACCATGTACTCGGAGAGGGTGAATTGATGTTTAGGCTAGCTGCAAAATATGTATACACCCTACACAACATAAGAAATGGTTAATGTATCTTATTTAAATCTAGACTTCATTTATTTATTTTATTATTATTATTTATTATTATTATTATTATTTTTATTTTTATTATAATTATTATTATATTTATCAAATGTATTATGTGTTTTTTTTTACATTTATTTACAATATCTACTGTATTCTTATTTTTTCATTTGATGTTCATATATTACATATTTAAAATGCTTTGGCTATACTGTATAAAAGTCATGCCAATAAAGCAACTTGAACTATTTGTGCATGCATTTATTAAAATATTATTTGTGCATTTTGTTTTTTTCCATACTGTACGAATATGAAGGGCTGAGCATGAATGAGTTGGCCCCTCACAAATCTCTCTTTTGCATTAATATTTACTACAGGAAGCTCAACAATATTATATTTGTGCATATACATTAGATTAGTCCGTACTGAAGCCAAATCTGGAGCTTATCTAACAAAATAATAGCGGTGCAAAAATTACTAGCTCAAATGTATATGTTAGGGATAAATATTAAATAAATGTTTATTTGTTTTTTTTTTTTAAATAATAATAATAGTAATATAATTCCAATATTTTACATCAATTTATGTTGTAAAAATGTACAATCTTTCTATTTATAAAGATGCCTATTGACTAAAATATTATTTTAATAAAAATATCTGTTTAATGAATCTGTTTAGTTCAAATGCACCAAAACAGTGTGTGAAAAAAAGCAATTATATCTGCGTATCCATTTACTTAATTTCTTATTTGCTTAATTGTAATTCGTGTAATGTTTAAATACTTGACAAATCATGCCAATGAAGCTCATGTGAACTGAACACAGACCATGGAGTGTCCCATATTCCACACCCACCCATATTTCCACAACTCTCTCCTTTTATCATCTATAGAGATATCCCATAATTTCCATAGCCCAATCAAGTTATGAAAAATCAATTTTAGTGCATTTTAGTCAAGTTGCCAGATCTTGTATGAAGCTCAGCACCTCACACAATTGAGGAAATATTCATATCTCAAAGCATGCTTTACCTCAATCTGGCAACATAACCCAGTTATGATGTTGATTTTTACACGGGTGGTAGAAGCAGGATTTATAATACTTATAAATACTAATCGCTAATACTAATTCACTGTAACAATGACCATTATGTGTGTGATTATTTGATGAAGTTTAAATTAAAGAGATACACACACAGGCCCGTCACAATATCTATATTTTGTTGTAGGATATATTGTGAAAAATGATATTATTGTCATTTTAAGACACTCAATATATAATGCCAGAATGACAATTTTATTTTATTCTTAATTCAATTAGAGTCATTTTAACAGTTTAATAATCAGGTATTGGAGTCAGAATGTGTAAACGCAGGTCCTAAGTGAATAATAATAAATGTTAACAAAGGTAAAGAGTAACAGAGGCTGTGATATCTGCTACCAGATCTATTTTCAGCTGTCAGACACACTCATGAGAATATACTATAGTAATTTATAGTAAATACTACAGTGCTTAACCATACTGACAGCTGCAATAGAGAAAGCGATGTTGAGCAATCAGCTCAAATGTTGCTGGAATTGGTGTTTATGTATGGGCGATATATATATACTGCATCACCAGACATGATTGAGGTCATGTCCATGAGATGTACGATAAGTCCATATATTGATTATTGTGACTGGTCCACACACACACTGAAGGTCACTCTGACAATCACCTTGAGGATGGCAGGATGAGGGAGGGAAATCTTGATTTTCTCATCTTTTCCCACCAGGATTGAAGCGACGATCTGACAGGCTTTGGTTCGGTCGAAGAACGTGTCTTTCAGTGTGAGCAGATACGCACCTGTTTCACAACACAGAAAACACACCAGAACATGAGCAGCTGGACTGCACCATCTACAGGCCAAACATCACAAAAGCATCAAATCCAAGATCATTCATTCATCCACAAGCCGTTTAAATAAAATAATACAATAGATGGTCACACTTTACAATAAGGTTGTATTAGTTAATGCATTTACTAACATGAATAAACAATGAACAATACATTTATTACACTATCTGTTCATGTTAGTTAAATCAAATACAGTTGTTTATTGTTAGTTCATGCTAACTTACGGTGCATTAGTTAATGCTGTCAAGCAAGGATGTGGATGTTAATAATGCATCAGTAAATGTTGAACTATAAGTGCTGTTCATAATAAGTTCATGTTGGTAAATGCAATGCGTGCACTAACTAAACCGTCTTGTAAAGTGCGAGCCAGATTTTTAATAAAATATTAATGCATATTTGGAGTAAATCTGCAGCAAGATCTGACATTTTAGGGCTCAGAAGATGAGAAAAGCAGCATCTAAACATCACTCCGACATTCAGATCGAAGCTTTCTGATAAATACTTAACACCAAACTACAAAAAACACCTTGTTCAAATGTAAGTGCTCTTAATACACGTCATATAATATACTTTGCATTGCTTGAACGACTTTGTGACTTCTTGGTCAAGTCACCCTCATAAATAAGATCTTGATTTTTTTTTACCTGGTTAAATAGACGAATTATGGGGTTTTAAACATTCAGGATGTAGCGCTATTTGGCTAATAAACTGGGTTGGGCGCCAGGGGATTAAAAAAAAAAAAAAAAAACACTAAAGCTTCTCAAATAATTCAATTAAATAAAAAATTAAGCTTCACCAAATTCATGATTTAATCAAGTAAACCAAAAATCAAATATTCAATCAGAACAAACAAATCAAAATATTATTAAAACAAAAGCAAAAAAGCAAACAAGCTTTAACCTCAACACATTTTAAACTCATCTTAACAAAACTAACTTAAATTTCCAGGCCCAGGAACAATACCTATTAATTACCTTTTACAAAACAGTCAACTGGTGATAAATTAACCATAAAGATATCAGCAAATCATTTCTGAATATACAAAAATCAATATTAGGGGTGTCACGATTTAGATTTTTAATCGAAATCGATCGAAATTTATGCTCAATTTCGATTATCAAATCAAAAAATAGAATCGTCGATGCTGCCACGCCCCCATGTCACGTCAGCTTGGCTTGCCAAGCGGGAAAAAAACAGGCTTGTTGAAGTGCTTGTTAAACTGCAGAAGCAGGAGACCCGTCGACAGAGCTTAAACCCTCTCCTCTTTCAATGAAGTCGCAGGTGTGGAAGCATTTTGGATTTCCAGTGAGTTATGTTGACAACGTTCGTGTTGTCGACAAAAAAAACACAGTTTTGCAAGCTCTGCTATGTACGTATTACGTACGGTTCGTCCGATAGACAAAACCGGCATCGTGATCCTCCGCCCGCCCTCGTTGCAAATTCGCTGGCGAAAAGTTCACACTCAGGCCCTGTTTACACTGTCTGTGTTTTTAAATGGCATTTTAGAACGACAACGATTTGACATCCACAGTGGCGTGTAGCATTTCTGAGCAGCCCTCCTTCCTCTCTACCTCTGAAAATGCACATCACATGACCACACAGACACAGACGCACACACAGCCATGCGCTCGAGACAGCAGGTCCAGGCAGTCAGAGGACTGCTTCAATCTTTCACTCACTTGTACTTCGTCATTTTAGCGAACACCTCAGATACTGTTGGCTGGTTCCTGTTGGTTGTGCGTCTTTTTTACCGACGCCATTATAACGACACAGATCACTGCCTATTCACGAGTCCCGCAGAAAAAGTGATTGACAGGTGGTAATTATGTGTGTATCTTGCCTTTATTCATTTACTGTATGATTTGTTTATGGATAAAACAAAGACCATGCAGGTCAGGTAGTTTAAACGGTAGGCTACAAATAATTTATTGGTCATTAATTAATTAATTATTCATAATCGAAAATCGAATCGTGACTTTAGAATCGAAAATGTAATCGAATCGAGGATTTGGAGGATCGTGACACCCTTAATCAATATTAATCAAAATGTACCCACTAACAAATAATAATAATAATAATATTTCAAGGCCAAACTCATCACACATCATTGAACTTATAAAACTCAATTTTACACTTCTTTACATAGTAGATTTTCCATTTGTGCACGCTGAAGCAATCATGAACTCAATGCACTTTCTTCAATGCGCGCGCAGCGAGGTTGCAGAAAAAAAACAGGAGTGCTAGCATTTACAGTGAGGGAATGGCATCCGATGTGGTACAGAGTTTGTTGTTGTATTAGAAATAGGTTATATTGATTACATATTATATATATTATTTACATAATATTATAACAGCTCGTCACCCAGTGATAAGCACAGTGATTATGCAAAATTAACGTCAAAGTGTGCGGCGTTCATCTGACAGCTCCATTTGTGATAGCACCCTCCAAATGGATATTGGATAAGACGAAATGACCAAGCATCCAGCCCCAAATATATAATCTCAATGAAGCTCCGAGTGATTTTACAAGAGAGAAGTTAAAGGTCTACAAGCCTTTGGATGCCTACAATGTTGTTCTGTGTGGTCATGAGGAAATAATGCTCCATGATGACCAGATTCAAAACTTTGTAGTGCTAAAAACCGAGATTCTGCTTAGCCAAAGACAAGGAAAGAAGACAGAGCTGTACAAGGCCTGGGTGATCATCAACAAGCAGAACAACTGCACCTGTACGGTAGGGTATGTGGATGTACATGTTTACATTTCCTTCTGAGCATTCAGTGTCGCAGTTTAATTCACCATGTTTAAATGTTTTTGCTCAAAGCATTTCTGCAATCAAAAACCAGTGATGTGTCTGATTCAGCATAGCGTGAACTTACCTGATATGACATGACAACTGCAGAGTCCAGCATTTCTAATTAGGTCCTCACTCCATTCAGCTCTTATGATGGCAGTTAGCATTAAAAGCAGTGTAGGTAGATGGGTGTACGGTAAAATTTAAGTGTTCAATCTCTAACTTTCGATTTTGGCATCCTACTGCAGAAACGAGACATGTTTTCTAATGCAACCTTTTTCTAATGCAGTCTTTTTTTGCAACCGGTATGCCAGGTTGAACCCGTGTGACGTCATATGTGACGTAGGTTTTTTTATTCCCCTATAAAGTAATGACTAAAATAAAAATAAATCTTCTGTCTCACCTGTGAGGAAGTCCTGTATGGCTGCGATCAGTGGCTCGCCGTTTCTTGGAGTGACCAGATTAGCTTTGGTCTGTGATTAAAACAGGATTCATTAGATGTAGCATAATGATCAGACGCGAAGGTGTGCAGAAGCTGCCCTTAATAGTCCACCAACTAGGGATGCAAAGATGAACTGCAAATTAATTCATATTTGTGACTACTGGATAACTACACCAAAGGTTGCAATCAAACATGCCATCTTATTAGGCAGCCAGTGCTGACATATAGAGCAAATGCTTCCAAAGATTAATATTTGGGGTGTGTCATTTTTATCTATACCATTATATATACACTCGCTGGCCACTTTATTAGGTACACCTTACTAGTATCAGGTTGGACCCCTTTTGCCTTCAGAACTGCCTTAATCCTTCATGGCAGAGATTCAACAAGCTACTGGAAATACTCCTCAGAGATTTTGCTCCATATTGACATGATAGCATCAGTTTCCTGTTCTTAGCTGACAGGTGTACCTAATAAAGTGGCCAGTGAGTGTGTGTGTAATGTACACAGGTAAATGTACACAGTATAAGATACTTCATAGGTATATATTACACTCCACACACTCACTCACACACACACACACACACACACACACACACACACACACACACACACACACACACACACACACACACACACACACACACACACACACACACACACACACACACACACACACACACACACACACACACACACACACACACACACACACACACACACACACACACACACTAGAAGAGCGAACATGGAAAAGGGAACTTTTATCTACTTGTATTTTTATAACAGAACAAATTTTTATTTATTTATTTATTTATTTATTTATTTATTTTTATTTATTTATTTATGCACGCACATCTTGTTTTTTTGATTAACCCTTTTCTAATGTGATAGTCTGAAATGCACATAAATTAGCTGGATGTAAACCTAATACATCTAGACCTTTATTTGTGTTCAACAGAAGAAAGAAACTTATAAAAGTGTACAACCACTTGAGTGCTAGTAAACGGAGGACATTTTTTATTTTTGGGTGAACTGTCTCTTTAATAAATGTCAGATTGTTTTATTATGTTTGATATGAAAGACTAAATGCCATGTTTAGTACAGTATTTTCCGTTTCTCACCCCCATGAGGACGAGCGCTTCAGCTTTGGCCTCCTCCGTCTGCGGCAGGTGAAGATTCATCTCGTCTCCGTCAAAATCAGCGTTATATGGCGTACACACACACTCATTAAAGCGAAATGTCCGATGAGGTTTCACACGCGCCTGGAGCAGAAAACACAACAAACTACAGCAATAAATTCCTCTGAAATGCATCTTTATTCTATAAAGATATCATAGATGTATACATTAGATAACACATACAGGCCCTGAGCATGCATCAATACCGCCGCCATAGTTGTCAGGGCTCCCAGCATAAAAGTAATTTAACTGCACTAAGATAAGACCAAAGTCAATCTGAATATGCTCGACTTTAGCGCTGCTTACGTGTAGTAATGAGAAAACAATGCATAAAGGCAGAACATTCATAGTTAGGATTTAGTTTACACTTTTGTATGTTATGAAATTGTGTGCTCAACAAGAAACATTTATGATAATACAGTCACCAAGTGCACTGAACATAAGGCAAAGCAGTACACACGTGCTCTAAATATTCGGCTTTTGCTAGTATTGATGAAGAAAACCAGTGAAAATGTGAATGAAATATGACATGCCAGAAACTTGTATTATTGTTAGCTAAGTGAACGTAAGCCTTTGAAGTAACTTATAAGGATGCCTAATAACACAGGGCTCAAAATTACGACCATTTTGGTCGCATATGCGCCCAAAATTTGACCTATGCGACCTCAAAATATGTGGGAGCATTTGTGCGAGTGCAAAAAATTGTTGTGCGCGACCAGTTTTTACTGCAAAATGTTCACCACATGCGCGGATTCGGGAGACGTTCACACAGAATGCATCTCTAAGCTCTTTGTCTGCACTTAAAATGCGAATCGCAGCGCTCAGGAATGGTTTAAAACAGTTGTCATGTCGACTTGCTGCAGTAAAAGCCAAGTCTGTAATGCTTGCCCCGCCTTCGCGCTCTTCTTATTGGTCCACCACTGCTCTAGCACTGAAATATCAGCTGTCAAACACTCAGTCAAAGCCTTCTGGCTTGGAATGACAGGGAGAGCTACTACCGTGAAAAATTGTTGCTATTAACATGACGTATGCATTTAATAAGGTACAGTATACGTCAGAAGCATCAGTGCAATATCAGACAGCACCCGTGAGAACAGCACAGTTATACCCTTAACAGATTTATTCATGTCCAGCAGTGCGTGCAGGGCCGGTGAGCGGTACGTGTATCTTTTGGTCATTCAGTTATGTTAAATAAAACCCCTACTTGATTTCATGTTGACTTGTTAAATTGTTAGATTATGTTCATATACAAATGAGGAGTAACTCACGATATGCGCCATGATGCTGAGTTTGTGCAGAGACGGCTGTCGATTGAACAGAACGATGTCTCCATCAATCATGTGTCTCTCCACCACGTCTCCGAATTTCAGCTCCTGAGCCATTTTCTCTCGATTACCGTACTTTAAAAACCTGAAACACAACACAATCAGACCATAAACAACCACTGAAGGCATGATGCTTGGAGGAAAGGAAATAAAGCATGCATAATTTAAGAAATATATTATGGTTATTGCATCAATAGTATATATGTTTTATCTGCATCACAGAGAGGTGTGATTAAATTACATTTATTTTTATGTGCCCAAGCATTTGTTTCATGGATTGGTTATTTATCTAAGTTTGACCAATCAGATGGAGTCAGACTATTTTTAGTCCCGCATCCACATGAGGTGCTGTTCTACTATTGGCTAAAGTGATGAAAAAGGGCTGAAAATTAAAGAGCCCATATTATACATGTAATAGGGTCATATCTTGGTTGTAAGGGTCTCCAACAACAGTCTAATATGCATGCAAGGTCAAAAAACACTTTCATGGTCTTATAATCTGCATTTATTTTTACCTAATTATCCCAGCGACTCCCGTATGAATCGTCCAGTGATTCATTTGTTCCCAAACCCCTCCTTAGCGCGAAGCTAATCTGCTAATCTGCTAATCTGATTGGACCGATGACAGTCTGCTGTGATTGGTCGACTGCCTTCAGTGAAATGCCCAGCAGCTAATCAGCAATATAGAAGTAATCACAGTGCATACACGCTCGATAGTGTAAGGTGTGGAGTTTAGTTCCCAGTGGGTCAATGTATATACAGTCGATGGACTTGAAAATACAGAAGACTGACTATTTTATTAAGCAAAAACTCCAAAAACTGTCAAGGAGATCTCCTAGCTTGTCTCACTCTGCTCTTTTCACAGACACACACACACGCGCACACACACACACAAACACACACATTGCCCTCGTCCTTGCGCGTGCACACACACACACACACACACACACACACACACACACACACACACACACACACACACACACACACACACACACACACACACACACACACACACACACCTACACATACACATAACCCTCCTCTTGACGACAATGCGCGCGCACACACAAACACACACACACACACAAATCCGGACGAAAGCGCGTGCACATGCGCACACACGCACGCACACACATTACCCTCCTCCACGGAACGTAAACAAAGCAGCACGGGTCGCGTTTTTAACGTGGCTTTGCATGCGATTTGAGAATATAACGAGTTAACCTGAGACAGTACACGCGGTTACAAGTAACAAATCACAACTAAATACATTTGCAAGCTCGAGTAAACGAGGCAACAACTTTAATCGCACGTACTTACACTTGAGAAATGGAGGAAGAAACTGATCATGTCCTGACATGTCTATCATTAAGTTACTCTCTACTGATCCTTCCTTCAACAAATGCTGATGAAGTATTCTTTGTAGCATGTAGTTTCCAGAAGTTTCCAGTAGTTTCCAACTGCTTGAAGCTGGGCTTATGCTGAGGTTTCATCTTTGGGTAGATACTCGATAATATCCATCTGCAGTGTGACTTCAATCGACCGGCATGTTTGTGTGTGTGTGTTTGTGTGTGTGTGTGTCTGGGTTTCTGCGTCAGAGGGCGGGGCCTCAGGTTTGAAATCTCCCGGGTTTGCGCGTGCACGTGAATAACTTGGTTTCGTTCGTACGTCATGGCGAAACACCTAATGACTCGGTATCAAGGCGACTCGTTTGAAGCACTATGAGTCGACTCTTTTATAGATGAATCAACAGTTTTAAACACTGTATTCTTACAGATTTAAGCCTTAGCTGGATACTTCACTTCACTTAGAGCTGTGTTACACACTACATGGAGGGGCATTTTCAAAACCCATAATATGGGCTCTTTAACACCAATGGCTGAAGTCGAAACGAGGGATAAATAATGACAGCCAATCAGAATTTAGGTTTTTAGTCAGAGTTTAAACTCAGACATTAAAAAATATTAATAATTATTTTGGGGTCGTTGGCTTAGAAGTGGTATACGTACTTTAAATTATTTATTTATTACTGGTAAACTAATTTCTTATGATGACTTGAAAAAAAAAATTTAATTAGAAGGACAAGATTTTTGGAAATACTTACAATTCAGACACTGTTTTAAAACAAAGGTCCCCAAGGTACAGAATAAGAGTATGTTGGAAACATTTTTCTAACTCCCAAAACAGCTTCAAATAGTATCACCGCTTTACAAATTTAGTTCAAAGATTAATGATAAAAACTGTGAAAATTTATTAATTAATTTTCCACTATGAGAAGCAAGAGGTAAATGTACACAGTATAAGATACTTCATCGGTATATATTACACTCCAGTGCGACTTTTTAGAATGGGATGCTTAGATGATAATAAATGCAGGAAATGTAAGAAGGAGATTGGTAAATACTTAATTGCATTATGGCAATGTACAAAGATTCAACCCTTTTGGGAATCTGTGTCAAGACATTTAGGTAGATGTTTGGGGTTTAATATCCCTCTCACCCAAGATATGCCTTTTGGGTCAGTGTATCTTTTGGTCATTGGATTTTCATTTTAGAAACGGATATTGAAAAACCAAAAATGGTGGAAAACGAAAAAACAAAATTCAAAAATAATTAGATTATCTTTTTTTTTTTGAATAACAAAAAATAAAATCACCAGAAAACAAAAACGAATAAAGACTTGTTTTTTACATGCTGAAACCAGATAGGCTGACTCATTGGTTTTCGTTTTTCACTATGAAAACGAAATACGAGCCGTTTTTTCATTTTTGTTTTAAAATTCAAAAACCAAAATCAAAAAACGGTTCGTTTTTAAATATCCGTTTCTTAAATGAAAATCCAATGACCAAAAGATACACAAGCCCTTTTGGGTGACAAAACTGAGGGCCTACTCACACTATGCCATCCGTACCGTGCCCAGGCCCATTTCCCGGTTCGTTTGAGTAGTGTGAGTGTGCTGAGTTGGGCTCAAGCACGGTTCACTTGGCCGGCCCTGGCCCGGTTGGAAGAGGTGTGCCTTAGCCCGGTTCACTTGGGCTAAAAAAAACGCGCCAAAGCCCGAAACTGAAAGCGAGACGTGACTTTTGGGACTGTTTCATATGGATTTATTAATCATTATTGTTCAGTGAACACAAACTGCCGTCGTTTATTAAAGACGCAAACCCCTCACTGCACCACAGCTGCACCTTCAGCAGACCTCCTCATTCCTGCAGCACGAGAGCTTTATGATTGTTTATGAGCGCCAAAAGTGGAGGATCTGTTCGGCGAAATACCTGACTGCGTGTCCCCGCATCCCTAAGGACTGTTTGGTGAAATTTTTGACAGCATATCAAACCACTGAAACGATATAACTAGAGAAATCTCCTCTGTGCTGCTGAGTGAGTGAGAGAGCACTTCTCACTGAACAGCGCAGCAGCGATGACGTAAGCGTGCCGAAGCCCGTTTGTGGTGTGAGTGCGGGCCGTCGGGGGAGACGGGAGGGGGGACAAGCGTGCTTTGGCCCGGTTCGAGGCAACTGTACCTAGTGTGAGTACGGCCTGAGGTTCCACATGTTACAAATGATAAGTTCACCCTTATAATTGTGGACATTACTACAGCAGCACGTATAATGCTAAGATTCTGGAAATATATTCAATGCCCTACACTTAAATTATGGATGAAATCCATGATTGAGAATGTATCATATCAGAGAATGTTGGCCAAAATGAATAGTGATTACAAGGAAATAGGTATGTGGGAGATTTTCATTACCTCACTTGAAATGTGAATGTATCTATCCTGTATCAAGCTCTGTACTATTATTTTTAGTATTTCTATACTTTTGTTACTGGTTATCAAATTATTTATTTTTTAAATAGATGAACAAGTTTATAAATTGTGAAGAACTTGTATACATTTGATATATTTGTATGGTATTGTATGTTATATCAAGAATAAAAATTGCATTAAAAAAATAAAAATAAAAAACACACACAAACTACTAAATATCTTTAAAATGACAGCTTAAATAATGAAAAAATAATTAAATCTATTAGCAAAATCTCGATGACAGAAATATTAATGCTTTAACTCTTTCTTAGTTACTTAGACCTGAAACATGCTCATTCTAAATCCAGCACCGCTCATGAAAACTGACTGGACTTATTAAAGTCTACATACTGTGTAACACTTCATTTTGTATCTCCAATGTATCTCCATGTTTGTTTGTTTTTTCTGTTGTACTACTAAAACCTTAAAATAACACTATAAAGAAAGAAATAATTCATAATTCTGTATGACTAAATCTACAGACATAAACTAGAATAAAACAAAAAAAACAGACAAATTATATGAAAATTAAAAGAATAATAAATGAGAGTCGTAACTATTGCTGTGTCCAGGCATTTGTTTGTTTCATGGAAAGGTTGTTTATTCAAGTTTGACCAATCAGAAGAGGCTGTACTATCTTTAGCCACGTCTCCACATTGGGTGCTTTTCTGCTATTGGCTAGAGAGATGAAAATATGGCTGAAAATAAACACCAATGCCTGGAGTCGAGATGAGAGACATATAATATTTATTTAAATAATAATATATAAAATTAGTATTAATAATAATGGGGGGGCGCGGTGGCTCAGTGGTTAGCACTGTGGCCTCACAGCAAGAAGGCCGCTGGTTCAAGTCCCGGCTGGGTCACTTGGTGTTTCTGTGTGGTGTTTGCATGTTCTCCCCGTGATGGTGTGGCTTTCTCTGGGTCCTCAACTTTATTGTACGAGTGTGTGTGTGTGCGTGTGTGTGTGTGTGTGTGTTTCCCAGTACTAGGTTGCAGCTGAAAGAGTGTCCGCTGTGTAAAACATGCTGAATAAGTTGGCGGTTCATTCCGCTGTGGTGACCCCTGATGAATAAAGGGACTAAGCCGAAGTATAATGAATGAATGAATATTAATAATATATAATAACAGCCGATCAGAATCAGTATATCTGAATATCGGTTTTCAGTCATTCATAGTGTTTTAAAGTCTTGAAAATGTTTGCAGTTGGATGTTTTGCCTGAATTAGATGTAAATCTTTTAGAAAAACATCCCACATATGTTAGTATGATCACTAATAAATTTATGATTTGAAGAAAAACAGCCTAATAAAAAAAGTTAGACCACAAAAACTCATTATGGCAATGTTTACCAATATCACATAATTTTCCAGTATCCCGCAGCACTAATATAAGCCAAATTGAGTTTATTTCTCTGCACGGAGATATAATGATGATTTTAAATAATGTTTAAACGAAAAGAAAAAAAAACAATTCTGAAGTAATATCATGAACACTTTTGTCATGCTTTACTCTAAAAATCTGAATTTGCATCAGAATGCATCGCTACTCAACACATCGCAATAAAAAACTACTGTCATGAATTCAGTATGGAAAAAGAGCAGCATGAACATTTGGCTAAACATCTTTTTTGTGTTCAAAAGAAGAAAAAAAAAAATGAAACACTTTAATTTAGGTCACAATACACACATTAACTAACACTAATAACTGAATAAATTGCCAATTAGCTGCAGATTAGTTGTACGTAAGGTTGTGTTTAGGTTGAATTAGGGATGCAGATTAAGATCATACTTTATAACTACTAAAGAACAGTTCATATCATAGAGCTAATAAGCCAGTTTTTAATAGAATGAATTATGAGCTAAATTAAGTGTTATGACAAAATGATTTCTGTCAGGTTTGCATTGGTGTGATGATGATTATTGTTGTGTTTTATGACCTCTTCATCTGCATGTGTCTCTGCTGAATGAAGTTTGCTCCTGGATGAACTTCTGGACCGTTTCGCACCAGTTTCCTCATCAGCTCAATGTTGGCTTTATTCACCTGAAGGACAAAAATACAATAAAAGTCTTCATATGACATGACAGATAACAGACATGTCAATCATCCACACTATAATACATTATGGCAAAGGTTTTGAACATGCTTTACCACTGCATGCAGTTTCAGGATGGACAAATATTTACGGTCACTCTAGAAAAAAAAAGGTTTTAGTTTTAAACATAATTTAACACTTTCTTTTAATTTAATTAATTTTGATGAGACTATTTTTAGAATATTTATTTATAGTGAATTTATTTTACAAAACAACAATTTAATATTTCAATAAATATAAAAAAAACATTTGTTTTAATTAAAGCATTTAAAAATATTTTAATAAACATGTTTTTCATATTTAATTCTTATTTTTTATTGCTATGTGAAAGTAGATTTCTCATATTCATGTTGATTTGATTAAACTAAATGAAAAATGTAAAGTCAAAAAACTAAAATACAAGCCAAAAACTAAGAAATTCAAACTTATTGGTAAAAGTATCAACGATATTAATATTATAATATTGTCAACACGTCTAAATCCACAGACATTAAAAACTAAAATAAAACACACATGAATAACTTAAAAATTACAGATTAAATAATGAAATATTAAATCCAAATTCAATCTATTAATAAAATCTCAACAACAGTAATATTAATACTTCTGCATGACTAAATCCACAGACATAAAAACAAAGCTAAAACTAGAAAACACACAAATTACATTAAAATACAATTATAAATGAAAGTTGTATCTATTAGTAAAATCTTAAATACAGAAATATTGACAACACGCCTAAACTCACAGGTATTCAAAACTGAAATAAAACACACACAAATAAAATCCAAGCTTAAATCAGGGGTGCCCAAACCTTTTCGTATGAAGGGTCAAGAGCCGTATGTCGAAGTTAAATATACCAATCTAGAAAATATTACTTTAAATTTTAATATCTAATGCATACTAACTTTTTAAATGATAACTTACTGCAATTAAAACAATCACATTTACAACACAGTGGAGTTCAATTCAGAATACACAAGCAGAATCTGTCTTTGACTTGATTTGCTCAAAGTCTCTGTCTGGTGACAGTGTGTACATTTAAACTAAATCTGATTAATTTACACCATTTAATTACAGTTTTTATCAACAAAACAAAACAAACAAAGGGTTTCATTAAATTTGAATTGACAATCTCGAAACCATACCAATCATTCTCTCTCTCTTCTCAGATGGGATGGCGGGCCAAATCAAAGGTTACCATGGGCTAACTTTGGCCCGTGGGCCCTTGTTTGGGCATCTCTGGTTTAAATAATGAAATAATAATTAAATGAAAAAAACTATTAGCAAAATCTCAATGACAGAAATATTCATCCCTCAAAATAAGTAAATCTAGCCATGAAAAAAAATAAACTAGCACACAAATTACATTAAAATTCAAATAAAAACTTATAGAGATAATAAATAAATTCAAAATATTGGTCAAATCTCAACGACAGAATTATTAATACTTCTGAAAGTCTAAATCCAGGCTTTAAAAAAAAACACACAAACAAAATCACTTTATAATGAAAATAAAACCTTAATTAAATAATAAGTGAACATTCAAACTATCAGCTAAATCTCACCAGCAGCTAAATTAATTAAAATGCATGGGTTCGATACTGAAGGAATGGGCAGGAGATGGAAAAATTTAATGCAGAATTTGTAAGCAGCATGAAAAGCATGTGATAAATGGATAAAAGCCCCGTGATTTAAGGCACATTTGTGCACTAACTTCACTCTGACCTTCTCTGGATAGGTGAGGATTTTGGCGACATGAACAGGAACTGCGACTTCATCAATCCGCAGGTTGGGGTCTGGAGAAATGACTGTTCTGCCGGAGAAATCCACTCTCTTTCCGGACAGGTTTCCACGAAAGCGCCCTGAAAACAGCAAGAGAGACGTGACACCGTAAGGGCTCGTTCACACAGAATGCATCTCTGCTATTAAAAAGGCTTAATCTGGCCGCTCAGGAATGGGTTAAAAAAGTGCATCATAGCACGAAGTCTATAAGACGATGGACCCAATGTTGAATAAGTCGTAAATGTACATTCAGCCTTTTTAAATAACCACAGTTAGCTTAATTACTTGGTAAATAATTGCAACAGGTGTAAACACAGCCATTTCCGCAGAGCCTGAGGGGCTGTACCTTGTTTGCCCTTGAGTCTTTGCACAAAGCCGCGAGTCCATTTTTTGGGGGCCATGTTGAGCGGGATGCCGGACAGTTCACTGTTGATGTAGAGCGCACACTGGAGCTGCAGAAAGTCCCAATCCTCCATGATCATCTGTGTTTTAGCTCCTGTCATGCGGTGCTGTGGGGGAACAATCATTACACATTTACACACAAATATATGAACATTATATATGCTCAAGCACATTCAACAAGCGCATTTATAATCGGACTGAAACGTTTTGAAAAGATTTTTGATCATGTGACCTGTACTAACAAGTCTGACCATGTGAACTGAGCTAATGAGTCTGATCATGTGACCTGCGCACCTTCTTGATGACATCATTGAGGAAGATGATCTCGGTCAGCTTCATGGTCAAGTCGTCCTCATTGGTGCCTGATTTGAGGTCGCTGACGACGGACGGCCGGATGCACAGCGGCGGCACCAGCAGGCGGGTCAGGATCAGGTCGGCCGGTTTCCCGGATTCGGGATTCATCAGCAGAAGAGGAACGTCCTTATCGGGGATCCTGCGGAAGAGATTCAGCACCACCAGCGGATTCAGGTTTTCCTGGAGATCAAAACATAAACATAAATCTAAACATAAACATATGTGTGTGTGTGTGTGTGTGTGTGTGTGTGTGTGTGTGTGTGTGTGTGTGTATATATATATATATATATATATATATATATATATATATATATATATATATATATATATATATATATATATATATATATATATATATATATATATATATATATATATTAGGGATGTAACGGTATCAGAATTTCACGGTACGGTAATACCTCGGTATGAATGTCACGGTACGGTATTTATTGAATCATTTACAGGAAAAAACAAAACTTATGAAAATACTCCAAAAAAGTGCCAAAAGTGTCAATGACATACAAATTAGCCATCTATCTGTAAGCTTTGAAACAGGAACTTCAATTTTAATAACAAAAAACTATTAAACCATGTAAAAAAATAAAGTTTCAATTTAGTATTGTTGAAAACTCATCACATTCAACATTTAATCACACTCAGCCCATCTACCCAGATGAGAGCTCTGCTAGTCGGACTTCTCATCAAGCATCTCCCGCTGGATCTAATCTCACTATATTTATTAAACGGGATATTTCATTTATCTTGTTGTCTTTATCTAACGACATATTCCCTGACTTTGGGCATTGGAATCTATTACTTGTTCTCAGATAACGTGTTTTGGCTGAGCGCAAAGATAAGTTAATGATTAATGTAACCACGTAGCCTATTCTGTATATTGACTGATCGCTTGCCTTTATTTCCTATAATGTATAAACTTATTGTATGTTATACTTTTATAATGGCCATTATCGATTATTAAAACTGATACTCAGCAAAAGAGAGGGTGTGTTTCGTATTTTCACTGAAATTGAAAGGAGGCAGTTGTTATCGGCTCCGTTTTGTTATAAATATCCAGACAGTGAAGATGACGCTCATCTTATACAGCACGGCGCCTCAACATTTCTGCTGTCTAAGTTGCTAATATTAAAATGAAAATAGGCAGTTCCTTAAATCATGTTTACATTTTATTGTTGAGAAAGTGAAACAATGAAGCCAGGGTGATGTGAATGAAGTTATAAAGTACACTGTTCCCTTTGAAGATTTACCCGTGTCCTCGGTATAGTCTGCTTTTCCATATCAAACTGAGAAGAAGAGACTGCAGCCTTGATCAAACTTGCGAAGTCTGAACTTACACGGAGATAATGCAGGACTGAACTGTGCGTGTAAAGCAGGTCGCACACCAGAAACGACGCTCGGCGGCGCGCCACGTTGCGCCATGTATTTTAGAATTCTAATCATAGGTTTCTATCAGGATACACACACCGGCGGCTGTCGGCGGCGCCCGGCGACGGCTCAGGACGCAGTTCATTTTTCAGCCGCGCCACAGAGCGCCATCTGATTAGTTTCATGTTAAATATCATTCGAATGTGCGCGTCTGGTGTGCGATACTTTAATCTGTCATGTACGCGCCGTGTCGCGGCGCCGAGCGGCGCTTCTGGTGTGCGACCTGCTTTAGAGTTTTCCAGCTCTTTTCATCCCCGCTTCTAGCAGCACACTCCATTTCCGCATTACTGGATCTGTAGCAACAACAGACCGCAAGGGATGATGGTCAAGCCTGGGCTGATGGGAATTGTAGTTTCCGGTACCTCCCGTTCGCTTCATTCGCCTGAGCAAATTTTCTCAGAAGACCTATAGTTTTACCGAGTCATGCGACTTCGGTAATATCGAAAAAAATTAATATTGCGGTATGACGGTATTTACAATACCGTTACATCCCTAATATATATATATATTTTTTTTTTTTTATAAACATATTTATGGTTTTATTTCAACATTTGTACCAAAACAGAACAAAAGCTTGTACAATAACACTGATGCCCCATTCACACGGGGCGTCAGCATCAACGCAATGTGTGTGTGTATATATATACACACCTGAATTAGGGCTGGGCGATTTGGCAAATTCAATTTGACCAATTTCAGTTTGACCGATTTCAATTTCGATTTTTTTTTTTGTTGTTACTAGTCTTCTCAAAACATTACAACAACATTAACTGAAGTAACATTCTCTTTAAAAGTAACTTGAAAAACCATCTGGTTAAGAAACATTGTGTTTTTAATGGCCATGTCATACAAAAATCGGTCAAGGTGTAAATAAATGTAAAACTAATTCACGAGTTATATTGCACGTGCAGGAATACAGAGGGATTTTTTGCAAGTTTTGCTGAGCCTAGGAAAGATTGTCTCTTTCAGACTTTGTCTTCTGATTGAATGTCAGGTTGTAAAGCTGCTGCCTTTTTCTTAAAAAGATACTGTGGAAGAAAAGGACTGAACATGGAAACTGTAAAGCCTAATTTAACCCAATGTGTGAAGTTGTGGACGTAAAGCAGGAGCAAATACAAGCACCAGATGTGTGTCTAATATAAAATAATATATTTAATCTATTTTTCTTTTTCCACCTTTTAAATACCGATCATTTGATGCGCTTTGCTCCACTCTCTGTAATATGCTGGCTGATCTGTCTGGTTTTCAACTAGGTCCACTAAATGACGTCATGGGGGCGGCTACTTTCATTTTCACTGCTACAGGCCCTCACCTCTACTCGTGTTCAAACCAAAAGATCGGCGCGGTTTTTCACATGGCAGGCTTTTACGTCGTTCATACATGTTGAGATCGAGTTTATCGACTTGGTGAGGGAATATGTCTTGACAATCCACACAGACGTGACTCAGACTAATGCAACAAGTAAAATCCTACATGACTTCACACTTTAACAGGCAGTCAAGCAGGTCGCACACCAGAAGCGGCGCGACACGGCGCGCACATGACAGTTTAAACTATCACACACCAAACGCGCACATTCACATGATATTTAACATGAAAGTAATCAGATGGCGCTCTGTGGCGCGGCTGAAATATGACCTGTGTCCTGAATCGTGGTGCTGCGCGGCACGTTGCTGAGAGGCGCTTCTGGTGTGCTTCCTGCTTCATAAAGAGTAAACCAAAGCGCATTAGTGCCATTATAATGTGTTAAATATATATTTTTGAAAAAAAATTGCGATTTCTCGATTTGATTCAAAATTAAATCACCTGAAAACGTAAATTCGAATTAATCGAAAAAATCTGAAAAATCGCCCAGCCCTAACCTGAATGTTTAGATTTTTTTCATGTCTGAAATTCAAGTACTTTCAAGAACCGTGTGTTCGGTAGTGCTGTGATACTGACCTGTGCTCGGGTCAGCAGAGACTCCACTTCTTTATTGTGTTCGATGGCGACGTCAAACGACTGCAGAAAGTCCGACACTGCGGGGTCGACGACCTTCTTCGTGCTTTTATACTTTTCATGAATGATCTTCAGCAAACCGCATTTCTTCACAGAGCCTGAGGAGACACCAGACACACTCATTACACCATAACACACTCACCGCATGACATTTCACCGTTAATCTTTGAACCTTCTTTCTTTTTGTTTCACAGCATTGATGGGAAAACAGTGGCATTGATTAGGGACGTTCTTTTGTCTCCCTTGGTCTGAATTTAATAATTAAACCTCTTCATGCATGCTGGACTGCTGACTAAAAAATTTATTGCACCAAAATATACAGCAATAAAGGACATTATTAGAATTTTAAGACCATTTTATACCACTTATTATATAATGCCAGAATGACAATATAATATCATCATCTATTCAGATATAATATCTATCATAATCAGATCTAATTTCAGCTGTCAGACACCCACATGAAAACACACTATAGTCATTTACAGTAAATACTGCAGTGCCCTTAACCATACTGACACTGACACCTCCAATAGAGATAGAGATGTTGCACAATCAGATGTTGCTTGAGTTGTTGTTTATGTATGGGTGGGATATATATTGCATCACCAGGGGTCCGTTCTTCATACCTTGCTTGAATGATCTAAGATGATTTGGCAGATCCTGGATCTGTTCATCTTGATAACTGATCTCTCGCTAATTTGGTTCTTCAAACAAGTTTGCGAATCAGATTAGAATGTCTGGATGAACTGATCTGAGATCGCTGCGTGTGTTGTGAAGGACAGATCTATCGATTCTCGAAATCATGATCAGCAAAGATTGGCTGACGGCACATCAGCGTAATGACATCATCTGATTAATATTCAATTATACATTTGAGCTGAATTACATCAAATTAGCAGTAAACGGTTTATTAAATATGACACGCTATAACCTTCCACATTTGTTGTGAGCTGCAGGCTTAACACTTTCATGTGTCAAGAGTATTCATCATGTATTTCAATGCATATTAATGTGTTTCAAGAGTTCCCACTTAGATATGCTTAACACTTATAGCAGGTTTGGCATGCTGTCCCGGGAGAGAACCCTGAGCTCGGAGATATTTGAGCCCAGGGCTCCCGCCCGGTCTAGAAGCTTATCAGGAGAACCGAGATCAGGTAGGTCTCGATCGCTCCCCCTTTAGAAGGGGAGAAAAAGGAGGAGATGGGGTGGAAGGGGGGATTCTTCCAAAATGAAGATAGTGCAATGAGGAGAAAGTGATCCATTTATACTAAGCTAGGATCATTCTGATTGGATTATTACTGATTACGGATGAGTGGCCAGCGGTGCACAATCATATCACGTGCTCCTCTCGAAATTAGTTTATGAAACTTCACTTAGTTCTACATTTAGAAAATATTCTCTTTATTATAATAGCCGGTTTTTTAATCGCTGTATGGAATAACTGGTTGTTTACAAAAGCATTTTGATATTGGTAAAGGCATCTGCAACTTCTGTGAAGCATCAAATCATATTAACTGTCAAAACATGTTGCATAAATGTATTATTGCTTTAAAAAAAGAGTCACATATTGTGCATATCTATCATAAACATTGTTCTAAAGCGATCTAAAAAGTTCATATCAATAAGTTTTCTCTTTGCACCACCAAGTGGCAGT
>NC_141032.1:50492500-50522500 GCF_052040795.2 Danio rerio | reverse complement strand
TTCAGATCATTTACTGTAATCATTACTATTGGACTGTGAAGAGACACAACAACAAATGTTTCTGAAGACAATCACCTACTGCACCTTTAATTTAATATATATAAATATAATGTGGAATAAAAAAAAAAATAATGCATTACAGGGCTCGAAATTAACCTTTTTGCTTGGTAGCACCGGTGCTCCTAACTTTAAAAATTTAGGCGCATCAGCCAAAATTTAGTCGCACCCACCAATTATGAGCACCGTTACTACAAGTTTTATACAAACATATTGATTGTATTTGAAATCAACACTAATCAAACTAACAAGCAAAAAAAATCATATATAAGGTTATATGCAAGCGTGAGGAAAATATGTCTCAACAAAATCCCGTTATCACAAGAAAATAGATTTTTATAACATAACTGAGTGACCAAAGCATACACGGAGCGCTCACCGGCCCTGCACGCACTGCTTGAATTAACGTGTTAACGGTATAACTAGTAAGATGTGTCATTATTTGCAACTGTAGATGCCATGGTTTCTAAAACAAAATCTGTCAAGTGTTATGTTATCTTCATTCTCATCTTCAGAGCTTTACAATTTTTCGCGGTAGTAGCTCTCTGTCATCTGAAGCCAGAAGGCACTGAGTGATTGACAGCTGATATTAACCAATCATTCGCGTTCAGTGCTAGAGCATTGGGCCAATAAGAAGAGCGCGAAGGCGGGGCAAGCATTACGGACTTGGCTTTGTTTACTGCAGCAAGTTGACATGACAACTGTTTTAAACCATTCCCGAGCGCTGCGTTTCCCGTTCCAAGTGCAGACAAAAAGCTTAGAGATGCATTCTGTGTGAATGTCTCCAGAATCCGCGCATGTGATGAACATTTTGCAGTAAAAATTGGTCGCACACTACAATTTTAAACACTCGCAGAAATGCTCCCAAATATATTTCAAGGTCGATTGATAAAATTTTGGGCGCATATGCGCCCAAAATTTTGTCGCAATTTCGAGCCCTGCATTACAGTGTGAACTTGCCTGCAGGATGCCGACGATGGCTTTAAAGTATCCGATGTGAAAGCAGGGCAGCTCCAGATCCAGATATCCGTAGTGTCCCAGACAGTCGGCCAGATTCTTCCCGCAGGTCTCGCAGGGTCTGTCCTTCTCGCTGGTGCCCTGAACACCAGACAGAGAAACAAGACTTTTCAATATAGACTGCATGATAATCAGACTTCTCATACATGTTAGAAAGATAAATTAAGATTATGTTAATAGTGATCGCATGTGTTTGTGCATTCACCATGCGGTGGTCCAGGACGCCGTACTGCAGTGGTTTGTGGCTGGTGTCCTGGCTGTACAGGTTCTTGCTGACCACCTGAATGTGCGCCTGCTGCCGCATCTGTTCTGAAGACTTCATGCCGAAACAGATGTGACTTCTGAAAAACAAGAGAAACACAACACACACCATCAGAGCTTTTAACACTTATACACAACATATTGATCAACAGTGTTGGGGGAAACACATTACGGGCTCTATTTTGATGGTCCATGCGCAAAGCACAGAGCGCAAATGCTTTCAGGGCGTGACAGAATGCATTTTTGCTAATATAAGGACGGAAAAATCAGCTTTGATCTGCGTCGCGACATGGCACATTTGCTATTTACATGAAGTAAAGTAAGTGGAAGTGGAAAAACTGAGCATTTCACTAGCAAGAAATCAGTTAAACAGAGCATATACCACGCGAGAATGAGAGATAAATCATCTACTTTCACTTTTGCTCTCGTGGATAGGGAAACCTTTGCACAGACATCCATTAGCCTATAAATAATTTGATTTGTTTGTTAACACAAATATTTGTTTCAAAACTATTTCTAAATTCAGTTCTAATTTCCAGCAAACTAATAAATGAACAATAATAATGAAGTGTGGTCAAAAAACCTGAGTTATATCCTAATACACATGCTGTGCCACATATGGTCTGAAACCTGACAGGTGGACAAATCTAAGCTTGTTTTTAATATCAATTGCACATATGAGCGCAAACGCATTTGCTATTTAAACAGCGTGGTGCAACGACTCAAAATGACTCTTGTGCCAAGCTGAAAGCAGCAAACAACAATTGCATCGCGCCTTGCGCCACATTGTGCCGGGTGTATGATAGGCCCCTACAATTAACTAATAATACTTTTAGGTATAATGAGTAAAGTAACACAAAATTTTAAAAAAGTCAAATAATAACATACAAGTGACTTTTTGGTTTAATTAAACAGCTTTTAAAGAATAAAAGGCTAAATAAAAATGACCGTTGTCTTATTGAACCTTGCACTCAATGCAAAAACAGACAGAAACCAAGATGGCAGACCCCATATATAGATGCAAGAGTATTTTATATATATATATATATATATATATATATATATATATATATATATATATATATATATATATTAGGCGTGGGAGGATAACTGTTTTCAAGGTATACCGCAGTTTGAATAAGTCAAGGTTTTAAAACGGTTAGAGTTTTCTGCTATACAGTTCCTAATGTACGTGTAGGATTTTTTTTGTTTACATTTTTGCTGTTTTTGTAGGACAAGAGTATTTCCAGCAGATAAAAAATATCCAAAGATGCCGTTTTAAATTGTAAAGAAATCTGTGTTTTTTTAACTAATGCAGACAGCAGACGTCAATGACTATTTAGCCTGACATGTTTACTGTATGTATATGTATGTGTGTGTATATATATATATATATATATATATATATATATATATATATATATATATATATATATATATATATATATATATAAACACATCAAAACACACAAGATTTGTGGAGATGGTGCAGAATACAGATTAGTTCAGAATCTATTATGAACCATAATGGAATGAAAGTTTATCATCTGCATGTATTTTGAAGCTATGTGAGCAATTGAAGAGAGTTTAAATCATTTTAGTAGTGCATAAAGATTAATTTTATTAAAATATTTTAATGGTTAAGAATATACAGTGCTATTTTACATTTGATTATTTCTGAACCTAAATAATGTTGCTCTCTCCAGAAAACCACAAAGCACAGTTTAGGTCACTTTAATATTAGCTCAGTTGTGTTTATTTATGCTAATAATAAATTACATAAAATATATATTTATATTTCACTCCCCTGCAAAATCATCCCAAGAAATGACTTTGCGAAAAGAGCTATTTAAGTCATCTAGTGAAATTATATTGCTTTATAATTTAGAAACTAGTACTTTAGAAATACTCAAAAATGCATCTGTCAGTGTTTTCAAACTATTATATTTGATTTACCAAAGTCACACAAGTGGCAATTTTACATCTGTCACATCCATAACAGAGAGATGTCACATCCATAACAAAGCTTTTTCCTCATAAATGTAAAAATATTGAATTAAATAAAATCCATCATGTTTGTTCTACAGAGAGCCAACTCTTATCCTTTTGATTAGCATAATGTTTGGGGGTTGTGCAGTTTAATTCAAATAATTTCTACATATATATATGTGTGTGCGTGTGTGTGTGTGTGTGTGTATATATATATATATATATATATATATATATATATATATATATATATATATATATGTATATATATATATATATATGTATATAACACACATAAATCTTTATTATTTGTGGAATTATCCTACACTGAGACAAAAATAACTTAACTACACAACGATATTTGTAATTAAATACGCATAAAATTATTTGAATAAAATATTAATACATATGCGTTAATAGCATTCATGTATATGAATATTATATTTACATGAATATATGAATATTGATTCATTTTTCTTTACTCATGTTTTTAAGCAGCAGTAATTATCGGTGACAAAATTAAATGTACTTAAAAATTACACTTCTATGTAAAATGACTTTTGCTTATTACACTGATAACTATAACAAATACAAAGTGCATGTTAAGTGTGATATGGTAAATGCGCTGGAAAACAGAATAAAGAAAGGATGAACCACAAATCATTAATTAAACTGCCTCTTCGTTTGTTTACATTTTGTGTAGATTTAGTTTACGTTAATTGCTGATGCTAGCGAAAACATGCTAATGCCGCAAACAACTTTTATTTGTACTAATGTCTTAGTTAAGAAATACTAATAAAATACCTCAGACACCAATCACATATTATCAATAAACGTTAATTTAGTAAAAGCAATGTTTTTCATGATTCATTTACTGTGATTATCATATTTTGGCCTCAAATGAGACAAGTTTGCCTTCTCAACATCGCCGACTCGGTCAATAAAAATCCCAAATTGGTCTACAAGTATATGAATGCACAGTCAGACATCTGGTTATCAAGTCTGAGGAGTATTCAGTGTCTAAAGTTCTGATGAAACATGTTTACCCTGCATGAAACACGCAAACTTACATCTTTCTGGCCACATCCGTCTCTCTGAACTGCTCCTTCACCATGACTGCGGCGCGTTCACGCAGTCAGCGTGTTGATGTGCTGAAATAAATATTATTTTAGTAGCTTAAAGCAAAGTGCAGGGTTTAATAGTGGATGTTTGATCCTCTGCCACATGCAGCTCTGCTCTAATGTCAGTGCATGCGTCTCTCATGAACACCGAGCAAAAAGATTCATCAGCGCCACCTGCAGATGGGGAGCGCGCTCCGGAGAAACGGTCTTGTTTATTGATTAAATTTAGATTACAATCAATCCCGATTCCTGCATATAACAGTAAATAAATATGCAAATAAATAAAAAATGTGTGTGTGTGTGTGTGTGTGTGTGTGTGTGTGTGTGTGTGTGTGTGTGTGTATATATATATATATATATATATATATATATATATATATATATATATATATATATATATATATATATATATATATATATATATATATATACTACAAATTCCTGTATAATAAAATATATAAATAGTGCGGGCAGATTAATATTTAAATGGATTACATGGATGCTAAGCTGAAAGTAAATTTGTCCCCCTTTAACACTGCATAATTTTTTATTTATTTATGCAGGAAGTTTTAGATTTTTATACATACATTTATTTATTTATTTGTGTATTTATGTGTTTATTTATTGTTTTATTTATTCTGGAATTTGTGTATTTATTTATTCATTTATTAATTTATTTACGTATTTATTTATTTATTGTTTTATTTATGCAGGAATTTAAAGATTTATTTATAGATTTATTTATTTGCATGTTTATGTATTTATTGGTTTATTTATGCAGGAATTTATCGATTTATTTATATATTTATTTATTTATTTGCATGTTAATTTATTTATAGTTTTATTTATGCAGGAATTAATATATTTATTTATACATTTATTTATTTATTGCATGTTTATTGATTTATTGTTTTATTTATGCTGGAATTATTAGATTTATATACACAACTATTTATTTATTTATTTATTTATTTATTTATTTATTTATTTATTTGCGTATTTATTTATTTATTTATTTATTGTTTTTTATAGGTTTCGTACTCCATATAGGGATAGACGTTAATAAAATACAATTTAATGGGTAATTTAATCAATTATATTAATAACACTCTGTATATTGACTCTTTGTACATTAATCTGATGGTTGAATTTAGGGTTAGGGTAGGGGAAGACGTTAATAGAATAAAATTAATTCGTAATTTAATAAATAAAATAAATAGTTCTCGTTAACTTGATAACTTTTTTTTTATTCTAAGCCGGAAGTGTTTCATTGCTGTGCCGTTTCCATAGAGATGATAAACAAACCTAGCCGCTAATAACAAATCAACGCGTGTGAACTTTGGTATTATCGCTGAAAGCCGTTTTTAATGTTTAAGGTTAGATAATTAAGTATATTATGGACTCAGCTTATGTGAACCGGTGTCTGGGCGTCTGTCTCGCCGAAGGTCTCGCGGAGTTGATTGAGCACAGGCCGCAGGAGCCCATCGAGTATCTGGCGCTGTGGATCCGCTCATACAGAGAGAAGCAGAGACTACAGGAGCAGGTGTGACACACACACGTTGGATTTTCGTGTTTTATGGGCCCTTCTCATAGCTGTAATGGTGTTTTTTACTGTACAGACAGTTTATTCAACACTCACTGAAAACAATCTGTATTTTACATTTACTAAATATCTAATTTATGAACCGTTTTCCTTATGGGGACCAAAACAATGCCCCCACAAAGTAAAAAATGACTTGTATTGCTATATTTGAGGGGACATTGTGTAGTACTCGTAATGTAGTGAATACCAGGAATAGTGAAATAATATTTGTTGTCAATAAATCAGACTAGATCAGATGAAACCAGAAGTTTACCTTACGTTACACTGTAAAAAAAGCACATAACCATTAAAAAAAGAAGTCAGATGTTAATGTGACTAAACTTTTTCTTTTTTTTTGTTTAGTTAGGATGATCAAATGTGTTTCTGTTCTGCTTAACAGCAGATTAATGAGCCAGATATTTATTGAGAAATTGTTATAACTCTTCTTGAAAGTCAAGTTTACACACAATAAGATTATTCTGCCTCTGATAAAGCTCTGATGATGATGTCAAGGTTTTGGAAGTGTCTGATTGGCTAATTGACAACATTTGAGTTAATGTGAGGCACAACTGTAGAATAGTATTGAAGGAAAAGCTCAAACACACTGCTTCCTTGTGTGACAACATGGAGAATCAACAAGCCAGAATCAACAACAAAGCCAGATTACCATTAGCTAAATCACACTGGGGAAAGACTCATGTTTGGAGACTTGTCCTGTGCTCTGATGGAGCTAAGATTGAACTGTTTGTTCATAATGAGCAGTGTTACATTTGGAGGACAAAGGGGAAAGCTACAAGCCTAGAACACCATCCCAACTGTGCAGTATGGGGGCGGCAGCATCATGTTGTGGGGCTGTTTTGCTGCAGGAGGCACTGGTCCACTTCACAGCATAGATGGCATCATGAAGACAGAACATTATGCAGAAATACTGAAGCAACATCTCAAGACATCAGCCAGGACATTACAACTTGGCCACCAATGGCTCTTCTAAACAGACCATGACCCTAAGCACACTGCCAAATTAGTGAAAATGTGCTTTAAGGACAACAGAGTGAATGTTTTGGAGTGGCCATCACAAAGCCCTGATATCAATCCTGTAGAAAATCTGTGGGCGGAGTTGAAAATGCTTGTGCGAGCAAGACAGCCTACAAATCTGACTCAGTTACACCAATTCTGTCAGGAGGAATGGGCCAAAAATCCTGCAAACTTTTGTAAGAAGCTTGTGAAAGGAGACTCAAAACATTTGACCAAAGTTATGGTTTAAAAGCAAAGCTAAAAAAATACCAAGGAAATGTGTGTAAACTCTTGACTGTCTAGAAATTAATAAAAATTCTCTCATTATTCTGGCATTTAGCAAATGTAAATCATTCAGGTAATCTTAACGGACCTAAAATAGTAAATGTTTATAATTTACAATCAGACATTTTTTAATAATGGTTATTTTCCTTTTTTTAAAGGTTGACTGGCTTCAACTGTGTGTATATATACTTATATGCATCCCCGAAAATAGAAAGCATTGACCATTACAACAAACTCACAATATAAAACACATCCCAGGGTTCAACGCTAAGGATTTTTTCTACTGGTCCGATAGGGCCAGTGGTTCAGATTTTCACTTGCCCTAACAAATTTTCACTGGCCCCACCAAAAAAAAAGGGAAGTTAATAGCTATTTTATGCCACATATTTTAAATAAATTGTCAAAAATAAAGTGAATCTAGAATTTCAATACTTAAAAACATGTTAATAGAAGTGTTTTCCAAACAAAAAGAGCAGGGGAAAATGTGGAGGTATTTTATTGTGGTTCGAAATTATTTAACTAAAGGTGGCCGACTTGTCAAACTGATGGCAAACCGTGCAAAACATCACTTTTTTCATTTTTTTTATCACTTTTGTTTGTCGCATTGTTCACACATAAATGTCTGCTTCCAAGACTTTAGAAACAGACATTTTCTTTTAGCCTTATAATTTGATCTTGCCGCCATGTTGCCGTTTCTTCGCTGTACTGGCTGTTATCAGGTTACGGGAAAAAATTGCATGCTCAAAACATCAAATCAGACAAGAGGAACCAAAAAGCAATATGGTGTTTACGACATCACAGAGAAGGTAGTGTTTAAAGACTAAACTTAAAATGCACGCAATTGACAAATAGTCGCAGACCAATTAAATGTTAGTGACAAGGCAGCACTGTCCCAATCGGGCCAGTAATTATCCTGTCTACTGTCCCAAGCGTCTCTCATGCTGGCCCTGGGTCCTTATTGTTGAGCCCTGCATCCAAATAAAACCCTCTATAAACAACACTCAATATTTTGCTCAGAGATCTGCATTTGAGAGCCGGCTGAAGGAGGAGAAGCAGCGTCTTCATGATGAGTCTCTCCATCAGCAGCTCCTGCAGGAGGAACAGAAGCAGATCAGAGCCGCACAGGAGGAGATTAAGGTGAATCTACAGCAGGCTGAAGCAGAGACAGTCTCTAAGATGAGGAGTTTTCTGATGGTCATGTTCAATATTGTGTTTTAACAGCACACAGAGGAGCCTCAGCCTGAATCAGCAGAGCAGAGCAAAGCCACTCCTGCAGACTCGACGAGTTCTCAGGCTGAAGAACAGGTGTGTTTATACATCCAAACACTTTTGTAGTCCAAATACCTTTACATTCTTAAAAGGGGACCTGTTCTGCCCCTCTATACGAGATGTCAAATAAGTCTGTGATGTTCCTAGGGTGTGCATGTGTGAAGTTTCAGCTCAAAATAACACATATGCAGTGTTTCTTCTAGGATTTTTTCCAGCTGTGGTGGCAGGCCTTTTTTTTTTTTTACACAGGTCTACACGTGGCGTTATTTCAATGACAAATGTCGTGAGCGCAGTATTAGAAGTTGAGATCGCATTTATGTAATAACCTACAGCATGCGGATCTCTTTGCTTGCGCGCCGATTTTCTCAGCTCGTGCACAAAACTTTTTGCACGCCCGCTCAAATATATGCGGCTTCAAGAGCATACAGATCTTGTGCGCTCTCACATAAACGCTGCTGAAGTGAGATTTAGTGCGTTTATGTAACGAGTATGTCTCCAGCATTTATTAGATTTGCTAGGAATATTTATTCATGTCTCTAATAAACCTACAGAGCGATATTAATGCGCCCTGAAGTAAAGTGAAACGCCTTGATTGCTGGCCTCACGCACATGACACACTGTCAGTCAGTTAGTCAGTCTGCACGTAACCTTAAAGGGTTAGACAAATGACGCACAGCACTATTGTAACGTCGGGGAGAGTGACACTCACAACAGAAGGTAAGATCCAATATGCAGGTTTATTCAGCGTCAGGCAAGCAATGGTCATACAGGTGCAAACGGGTATGTTAAGGCAGTCCATAATTGTAGTCGGTATAAACAGGCAACAGGTCAAAAGGCAGGTGGCTAAACTAGAGAACAAGGGTAAACAAGGCTAGGGTCTAAACACGGAGAAAACAAGACAAGGAGAAACGCGTTGTTATGTCACACTGGGAAAACAAGACTCTGCAAACTGGAAGGGTTCATGAGTGGCTTATAAGTGGTGTGATATCAGTCTCTGACAGGGTTCAGCTGGTGAGTGCAATCAAGCTAGATGTGTGGGCATGGGTGTCTGGGAGCAGTGCATGTATGAAAATGTAGTCCTGGGAAAAAGTGTAGTCTTAAAGTTCGTGTGAGAACCAGCGATCTCTGGAAAGCGATTGCTGGTTGTGTGACAACTATACGGTTACTGAAAAGTTTGCGCTGTTATAATTAACTTACCCTTTAATAAGTTTTTGGTGCGATTATTACCCGCTATTAAATAAAAAATGTTTTGAATGAGAAGCTGTAATGTAGCCGTGGCGGGATGAATTTTGGCGTGGCGCCCTGCCATGGAAGAATGAATGTAGCGGAAACCATGCATACGTAATGTTTTATAACTCTCTGAAACTGACCCTTTTAGGTTTTGATTCTAATTGTGCTGTTTTAGTGACTGTCCTGTTAAATTCAAATGAGATTAGTTTTTTTTTCAGAAGAGGGCGGAGCTACAGATGCCTGTGTGTCAGCATAGTGGCAGATTCAAAAACAAGACTAACGTTCTATATGCAAATGAAGGAGAGATGGTCACTAGTGGGCAGGGCTTTCCCCCTCTGATGACACGTAAAAAGGGAGAATGTCAATCAAAGTGTTTCTGCAGACTGTTTTCATCAAGTCTGATTATAAAACATACAATTAATTCATGTTTGCCATTAGAGGCTGGTTCTATCCACACACTGCTGACTCACAACTTTGTGCAAACCCCTTATTAAAGTGACTTTTGCAAAATAGATGCCCATTTAATCATAATTCCTGCTGAAACACTGCAAAAAAATACAAATACTGAAAGGGGTCTTCAGATTTTGGTTCAATAACTAGACTTTTGTCATTCTTGGTTGTGATCAAACCTTAAAGGTGCAGTAGGTGATCATCCACAATGCTAACAGCTTAGCATAAATCTCTGAATCACAGTCCCTCCCTTGCCGTCTCGAGCCACGCCTCCTTAAACACCAGCACAGCAAAAGATCCCTCTCTCATGTTAAAAGCGATTAGTGCTTGTCCGGCCACGTGCAAGCCAAACTGACATGCGATTTCAGAGTGAATATTTAGAGTTGCATGGTAAACAATATAGGGAGAGACTAGGCGGAATAGCACTATTTACTTGTGTTTTGTTGTTAAACTAATTAAAATCTACATTATCGATGTTGTAAAAGGACCTAATGAAACTGAAAATAGTCTTATTAATATTGTAGCAGAAGATTTTAGTGGCTGAACAACACTTCTGTGAAGATATAACCCGTTTCTAACAACAACATCAAACGTTACATCAGCTTTACGTGAAGCTAAAACAGTAAAACAGAACATTACCTGTCTAAGAGAAACCCTTCAGACATGGTGTCATCCTTTCTCCAGCGTGCAAAGGTAACTCCAATACTAATTCAGGTTTTTAAAAAGCTTTGATTCAGCAGGTTGTCACCGATCGCGCACCCGTGCTCTCTCTCTCGTGAACACGCGGCGGGCGGCGGAGCTGCGTACAAACGGCTGCGCAGTTGTTCAAATCTACATTTGCTGACAGACAGTTTGGCCTACTTATCGGAATTATGAGAGATATCGGCCCGACTGGACTAGTTTTATGCCTTACCCAGAATATAAAAACACATATAAATAGATCATTTACTGTAATCATTACTATTAGACTGTGAAGAGACTTTCAACCAGCACAATAACAAATGCTTCTGAAGATAATCAGCTACTGCACCTTTAAGATAATTGTTTTTTAGCTAGTGTAGTGCAAAACACAACTTAATGCTTCTGTAAGCTGTATTTTGAAAGCGTCTCTCTCTCTCTCTTTGCAGGTAGAAAGTGTTGAAGCTCCTGCTGATCAGCCAGAGTCAGACACAGTGAAGGAGCAAACAGATCCAGCGCTGAATGAGGAGGAATCAGGTGAAACTGCAGGAGATGAAGAACAATCCGCTGAGATCCAAAACACAGAGCAAAGCCTTTCTCAGGAGGATCTCGGAGACACACCGGTGAGACATTCATGATGATAAAACCGCCATTTATGGTTCATTACAGTGCTCTATTTTAAAAACCGACCTTGTCTTCAGAAGGAAAACAATGAAGCAGACGTCCAATCTGAAGAGAACAAACCTGAACTGGAGCAAACAGAAGAAGAGGCTGATGAGGGACAGATAGAAGCTGAAGAAAAGGTGGGATTTCGGTATAATCATAGACCAGGCATGTCTAAACTCTGTCCTGGAGGGCCGGTGTCCTGCAAAGTTTAGTTCCAACCCCAATCAGTCACTCCTGGGCTAGCTAATTAAGCTCTTACTAGGCTTTCTAGAAACATCATGCAGGTGTGTTGAGGCAAGTTAGAGCTAAAATCTGCAGCACACCGGCCCTCCAGGACCGAGTTTGGACACCCCTGCCAAAGACTAAAGCAGTTAATGTAACAGCCCGGTTGGAGAAATAAAAGGATTAAACTCATGCACTGATGTTGCACTGTCCTCCTTTGTGCCTTTATTGTTGCATTTGCTGTCCTTAAAGACTGTACAACACCGTAAGAGCTAAGAACAGATGAATAAACACAAATAGAAAACATGTAATGAATAAAAATTCACATAATAAGACAAAACAATAAACTTAGTGACAATATTATAAAGTATCTTCAAATATATGACTAATTTTACAATAAAATAGCAATTTAAATTATTAGCAAGCTAACAGATGCATCAAATTTTAGCAATATGTATAAAAAATGTCCTCATCTACCTTGTTCTCCCTTCCAACCAGGTGTTCAAACAATGAAGATGAACAGAACAAAAAACAAACCCAAATATGCATTAAATCTCTCTTAAATCAGTCCTTAAATGTAACTTTAGCTCCGTGCATTTCTCTGTACAAGCGATCGCTCTCTCCCTCGTGCTAGGCGCGCTTCTCCGATCTCCCTGCTTCCGTGATCTGCGCGCTCTCGCGCACCTGACCACTTCCGGCAAGCCGCGCGTCAAAATAAGGGTCTCTATAGGCTAAATAACTTAGTGCAAAGCGGAGTTCAAATAAAATACAAAAACACAACAACTTTTAAAGAAATAGAGAAGTAATTAAA
Organism: Danio rerio; assembly: GCF_052040795.2. Classification (NCBI taxonomy): domain Eukaryota; kingdom Metazoa; phylum Chordata; class Actinopteri; order Cypriniformes; family Danionidae; genus Danio; species Danio rerio. Next base: position 50,509,848 of record NC_141032.1, on the reverse strand, counting down.
AGCAGCATAAATAATTAACACTGAAACCTAACTTAAATAACTTGGGGTTATTTACACTCCCACCAATCATGAGTGATTATGAATTTTAACCTTTTAATCACGAATGATTTTAAATGAATTATAATTACTACTACTACTACTATAACCATTTAAGACTAGATGTAAACAACACTAAAACATATATTACTATGAACTGTTTACTCAAAGGATATGTCAGTATGTTCAGGCTGCCTCCATCAGCAGGACCAACTTCTGCACTGGACGTTCCACCACAGATGGTTTATGTGGACGTTTACCATCCTTCCCCAGATTTCTGTCTCCGAACTGTATTTTCACTCTTCTCACCAATCCGTCCTTGTCAGTGACTGCCTCAATAATCCTTGCCAAGCGCCACTCATTCCTAGGCAGATCCACTGCCTTCTCCAAGACAATATCTCCTACTTGCATGTTCCTTCTTGGTGTATGCCAGCACTGTCTTGTTGTGATGTTAGACACATACTCCTTATGCCAACGTCCCCAGAATTGTTCTGCTAAGTATTGGACATGCCGCCATCTCTTACGGGCATACACATCTTCCCTGACAAATTTGCCAGGAGGTGGTAGGGCTTGAGTAGGTTTTAGAGTGAAGAGGTGATTAGGGGTTAGAGGTTCAGGGCTACTTGGGTCAGTTAGACTATCAACCGTGAGCGGACGACTGTTTACAATGGACATGGCCTCGTAAAAGAACGTTCGCAGAGAAGAGTCATCGAGCCTTCCAGATGACTGTGACAGGGTGGAGCGAAGAACACTTCTGACAGTTCTAATCTGTCTTTCCCAAACTCCGCCAGTGTGGCTTGAATGAGGTGCATTAAAAACAAAGTCACACTGTTTTTCCGCTAAGAATGTTACCAGACGGTTGGTGTCAATCTCCTCCATAGCTTTGGTGAGCTCATTCTTGGCTCCAATGAAATTACTGCCTTGATCACACCTTATTTGATGGACTGCTCCTCTGATAGCGATGAAACAACGCAGGCCATTGATAAAGGCATCTGTGGACATGTCATCCAGCATCTCAATATGGATGGCTCTGCAACAGAAACAGGTAAAGAGAAGTCCATACCTCTTGTTTGACTTGCGACCTTTGCTGGTGATGAATGGACCGAAAACATCCATCCCGCTGTATGTGAATGGAGGGGATGGCTCTATGCGCTCTGAGGGTAAGTTAGCCATTTTTTGCTCTTCCGTAGGTCCACGTAACTTGCGACATCTCACACATTGTCGTACAAAGGAAGCTACAGTCCTGTTAACTCCCGTAATCCAGAATCCTCTTGATCTGATTTCATTTATAGTCATTCCCTTTCCTTGATGAGCCATATTCTCATGACAATCAGCAATCAGGAGTTTTGTAAGTTGGTGCTCCTTCGGAAGTACCACTGGATACTTAACAGCATTAGGGATAGATGCCTCACAAAGTCTCCCTCCCACCTTCAGCAATCCATCTTGGTCGACAAAGGTGTCAAGATTGTATAGTCTGTTGCTGCGAGGTAGTTGTTTGCCCTTACGGAGTAAAGTTATCTCCTCTGCATATGTCTGCTTCTGTAAGTCCTTGATTATGATACATTGTGCATCGTTCCGTTCCGCCAATGTACTGTGATTATGTGACTTGTCTTTCCTGACACGACGTATTAAACGTGCAACAGCTTGGATAGCTTTGGACCATGAGGACAACTTGGTGAGACGGTCTGACAAACATGAATACTGTACAGTTTGCGTGTTGAGTGACTGAACCTTCTTGACTTCAGGGTCGCCAATTGGAAGCTGCTTGCTGATTTCCATAGGTGGTGGTATTTGCTTTTCCCATAAAACTTTAGGTCCTCTAAACCAGTTGGAAGTGACAAGATTGTTAACACTTAGACCACGCGATGCGTAATCGGCTGGATTTTCATCTGAGCAAATGTACCGCCACTGTTGAGGAGTTGTGGTGCGGTGAATCCTTTGTACTCTATTTGCCACAAACGTGTGGAAACGGCGGGCTTCATTGTTTATGTAGCCTAACACCACTTGTGAGTCAGTCCAGAAAAACGTTTCTGCATCTGTCAGGTTCATTTCCTCCTTCAACATGTCATTCACTGCAACTGACACCACTGCGGCAGCCAATTCTAGCCGAGGAATTGTTGTGATCTTGAGTGGGGCCACTCTAGATTTTGCCATGAGCAACGAACAACTGATGTCACCTTGCTCGTTCTCGAGTCTGAGATATGAACACTGACCATATCCACTCATGCTGGCGTCTGAGAAGTGGTGAATCTCTCTCCTTATGATTCTCCCAAAGCCAGAAGGCATCATACAACGAGGCACTTCAATCTTTTCTAGGTTAACTAGATCTGCCTTCCAGTGTTCCCATGCTGATTGTAGATCAGCGGGTAAGTTATCATCCCAACCCATACCACTTCGGCACATTTCTTGCAGAATGGTCTTTCCTTTGAGTACAAAGGGGGCAAGAAAGCCTAAGGGATCAAACAATGATGCCACTATAGACAGTATCCCTCTACGGGTTGCTGGTTGGTCCTTAACAGTGATACGGAATTTGAAATTGTCTTGTTCCAGACTCCAGTAAATGCCCAAAGCTCTTTCCAAACGCTGATCAGTGAGAGCAAGATCGACAGCTGTAACATCTACCGCACACTCTGAAGGTGGTATTGTCTTCAAGACTTCCTTGTCATTAGACACAAACTTGTGAAGCCTTAAGCTTCCCAGTGCACAAAGCTGACGAGCTTCTTCAGCCAATTTGATGGCCTTCTCTGTGCTTTCAATGCTGGAAACTCCATCATCCATGTAGAAATCTTGCATAATAAATTGCGAGCCCAGAGGATACAGACGTTCACCTTCTCTTGCAAGATGCTTCAGCCCATAGTTAGCGCATCCAGGGGACGATGAGGCTCCAAACAAATGCACTGTCATGCGGAAGGTTTGAGGCTGTGAATTGAAATCTCCATTTCTCCACCATAGAAATCGTAAATAATCACGATCTGCATGGTCTACATGAAATTGGTGGAACATTTTCTCCACGTCACACATTAGGGCTACAGGGTACTGTCTGAACCTCAAAAGAATGCCAGTTAAGCTGTTCATCAGATCTGGGCCAGTTAGAAGATGGTCGTTCAAGCTAGTTCCCTTGTATCTGGCTGAACAGTCAAAAACTATACGCAATTTCCCTGGCTTTTTCGAGTGGTACACTCCGTGATGTGGTATGTACCATCTTTCTCCTTCTCGTCCTTCCTCAAACACCTGCTCTGCATTACCCTTCTCTATTACTTCCTTCATGAATGCTACATAATGCTCTCTGTACTCCTGATCCCTCATTAATCTCCTCTTCAAATGTTGAAGTCTTATGACAGCAAGAGGTTTGTTATCTGGAAGATATGGTCTTTTCCTGAATGGCAGGGGCATTTCCAGATGACTATCCTTGTTCAATCTGATATTCTTTTCCAGCTTTCTCAGAAACATGATGTCCTCCTGAGAAGTCACTTTAGTGTGCCCTTCTGTATCCTTGAAATCAGATTCCATCACTTTTATCACATCCGTGGGAGTTACTGCAGGTATTTCCTTGATAGACACTCTATGACACATGGCAGCACTGCTTTGGGGCTCAAAATGTGTTAAGGAAGGACCTATAATGCTCCATCCGAGGTCCGTGCGAACAGCATATGGTTCATTCTCCGTTCCAAGAATTACTTCTCGGGGCGCTAGCGCTCTGGAACAATTGTATCCTATCAATAGTCCAACCTCACAATTTTGAAGTGGGGGAATTTTGTCTGCTAGAGTGGCTAGATGTTTCCAATGACTTGCAGTCTCCATTGTAGGGATGTGTGCGCGATCCACAGGAATGCATTCTTTGGTGTATGCAGGGGGTAGATCTATAATCAGTGAGGAATTGAAACCTCTAACTCGAAGACCAGAAATCCTTTCACTTGACATCAAGGAGTCCTTTCCAACCAAAGTAGTGAGTTTAAGCGTCACGGGACAGGAGTCGACTTTAAGACTTTTGCATACTGCACATTCAATAAAGACTGAATCGCTTTGTGTGTCTAACAGAGCATAGACGAGCTTCTCAGAAACTGGGTCTTTATGTGTGGACAACCACACTGGCACAATCATAGAGGTGTTAACAGGCGTGCATCCAGATTCTACACTCAATGACATGGTCGCAACTCCTTCATGGACATTTTCTGGGCTCTGAGCAGAAGAAGACCTCACCTTTCTATTGAAGCTGTCATCATGTAGGCAGGTAGGGTGTCTTCCCTTACAGGTGTTGCAGCAATGTCGGGAGCGGCAGTCCTTGGCACTGTGACCCAGCCTCAAACATCCATAGCACAATCTTGTATCCTTTACGAACTGTCTACGTTCTTCAAGAGACCTTGCAGAGAATTTAGAACACTCATGAATTTGATGTTCACCATTTTGACAGAACAGACATGGCTTATTGACCTTTCCAGTGGGCTTAGAATTATCATGCTGTGTGACAGTCTTTGTATGGAAGACATTAGCTTTAGGTTTACTGACCTTGAAATAAATTTTCTCTTTGTTAGGTTCTGAAACATGAAGGGCATGAAAGGATGTGACTGGATTACAGGCAACTTCAGCTTCAACAGACATGAAATGGGCGAATTCTTGAAAAGTTGGAAAATCTTGAGTTTCACTCAACGTTTGTGTGGTTTGACGATTCCAGCGGGCAGCCGCCCAATCAGGGAGTTTGCTTACAAGTTTCCTATTCTCTTCGCAATCATTCAATATTTCCAGTCCCTTTACATGTGGCATTGCATCCTTACATGAGTTCAAGAAATCAGAGAAATTTCGAAGTCCTACCGAGTCCTTGGATTGAATTTTAGGCCAGTATGCGAGTTTCTCTCTGAATGCTCGTTGTATGATGAATGGCTGTCCGTAGCGATCTAGAAGCCTCTTCCACGCGTCCTTGTAAGCCTCCTCATCATTTCTGTAAAAGATACCATCTAGCACTTTCAGAGCAGGCCCAGTAACGTACTTCTTCAGGTAGTATAACTTGTCTCCTGAAGAGATATGCCTTTTATCAATGAGTGATTGAAATGAAGCCTTCCACTCTATGAAGTGAATGGGGTCACCACTGAAAACTGTGGGCTCTGGCATAGGAAGTCTGTTTAGTGTTATGCTATCTTGGACAGCCTGCGCTAATTGAGACACATCAGCATTGGGACTCTGTGATGAAATGTTAGGCGTTGGATTAACGGAGGATAAGTATACTGGTTTATGCGTGGGAGGGCTTACAGGTTGCTGCAGCCCTTCATCTTGATTAACAGTGTCAACAGTTTCTTCCTTGTCATACACCTCCAGTCTTGCTCTAGCTGCTCTTACCTCCTTCATCGCTTGGAGCCTTTCAAACTCGCCTTTTTGAGCCTCAAGTTCCTTTCTTTGCTTCTCTTCTAGAAGTCGTAATTTTTCTCTTTGCTCCCTTTCTTCTATTACAGTAGCATATTCTGCTTCCTTAGCTGCTAGCTCTGCTGCTGCTTCTATGCGTTTAGCCATTAGTATAGAATTCAGAGAGGGTTGACTTATAGGTGTACTGGATTTGGAGCTGATGCGTGAAACAGTAGAACCATAAACAGAGCGAGCGTAGTCTCGTTCAAGCAGCTCACGTAAATGCCCCTTTACGGTTTCATTGTCAAAGAGTCCATCTACCCCTGAGATCCTCTCATATGCAATTTTTACTATATCCTTTGTAACAGCATCACAAGCATCAATTTTCCTTCTCATATCAGTGGGTGGAGTTACATTACTTCTAACCCTTATGTATGCATTCATCACACTGTCCTTTTCCTTTTCCAATGAGTCTATGAGTGATGCTAATTCACTCTCAGAAATGTCTAATTTCAACTGACTTCTTGCTTTCCGAGCCTCAGCCTTCCATTTTTCATATGCATGCATAAGCTTTCTTTCTGCTTTATGAGACTCCTCCCTTTGATATGCAAGCATCCTGTCTGTCTGAGTTCGTTCACGGGTAGAGCGACGTACATTTGTGTCTAATTCTTCAGATTGAACTTCTATTTCTTCATCAACTTCTTTGTTTTGAACATTATCAATTTGTTCGTTTACTTTTGCAGGAGTGCACAAATTGGAACCGTGATCCGTCATCATTTACATCAGCAAATAATGTCAGTGGGTGCAAGCTCTTACTGTAACAGCCCGGTTGGAGAAATAAAAGGATTAAACTCATGCACTGATGTTGCACTGTCCTCCTTTGTGCCTTTATTGTTGCATTTGCTGTCCTTAAAGACTGTACAACACCGTAAGAGCTAAGAACAGATGAATAAACACAAATAGAAAACATGTAATGAATAAAAATTCACATAATAAGACAAAACAATAAACTTAGTGACAATATTATAAAGTATCTTCAAATATATGACTAATTTTACAATAAAATAGCAATTTAAATTATTAGCAAGCTAACAGATGCATCAAATTTTAGCAATATGTATAAAAAATGTCCTCATCTACCTTGTTCTCCCTTCCAACCAGGTGTTCAAACAATGAAGATGAACAGAACAAAAAACAAACCCAAATATGCATTAAATCTCTCTTAAATCAGTCCTTAAATGTAACTTTAGCTCCGTGCATTTCTCTGTACAAGCGATCGCTCTCTCCCTCGTGCTAGGCGCGCTTCTCCGATCTCCCTGCTTCCGTGATCTGCGCGCTCTCGCGCACCTGACCACTTCCGGCAAGCCGCGCGTCAAAATAAGGGTCTCTATAGGCTAAATAACTTAGTGCAAAGCGGAGTTCAAATAAAATACAAAAACACAACAACTTTTAAAGAAATAGAGAAGTAATTAAAAGCAGCATAAATAATTAACACTGAAACCTAACTTAAATAACTTGGGGTTATTTACAGTTAATTGGGCTTATTAAATATTTGGGTTTAACAAAAGTCTTCAGAATGTGTCTGTGAAGCTCTGTGTATCTCACGTATTATAACAATAACAAATATGTGGAAATTATATTAGGAAAAAATTATAGAATTAAAAATGACAACAACAATGCAGGGATTGATGGTGTAAACCGGCTGTACTTTATGAGTGTGTGTGTGTGAATGAGTGTGTATGGGTGTTTCCCAGTACTGGGTCGTGACTGGAAGGGTATCCGCTGTGTAAAACATATGCTGGAATAGTTAGCGGTTCATTCCACTGTGGCGACTCCTGATAAATAAGCGACTAAACTAACGGAGAATGAATAAACAACAATGCAATAAACTATCCTATTTTGCTTGTAAGCTAAATATGCTGTGTGTGTGTGTGTGTGTGTGTGTGTGTGTCTTTAAGTGCAAATGAGTTTCTGCTTTCCCCTCCCCTCTAAAAGAGGGCGGGGCTTTTACAGCTCATGCATCGGTTACTCCAATAACAATACTGCATTTGACTGAATTGTACATATGTTTGTTCATTTTCCATCGGCTTAATTCCTTTATTCATCAGGAGTCGCCACAGCGGAATGAACCACAAATTATTCCGCGTATGTTTTACGCAGCAGATGCCCTTTCAGCTGCAACCCAGTACTGGGAAACACCTATACACTACAGCCAATTTAGTTCATCAATTCCCCTATAGCGCATGTGTTTGGACTGTGGGGGAAACCGGAGCACCCGGAGGAAACCCACGCCAACACGGGGAGAACATGCAAACTCCACACAGAAACTCCAGCTGATCCAATAGGGAATCGAACTAGAGACCTTGAGTCTCAGTTATCACTTTTAATGTCTAAACATTTTGGAAAAAGCTGTAATAATCAGATTTGCCTGTTGTCTCTCCTGACAGGTCACACACACAGCTGAAACTGAAGACACGGCAGCGGTGGAGGAAGCGGGGCAAGCTGGAGAACAGGTGAATCTGCACTGACACTCAGCATAGGCTCATTCTGAAAATGTACCCCTATATACATTTCTGGAGATCACTATTTATGTAGCCAGAGGTACTCATGGCTGCATTTCGTCTTTAAAACGAATGCTACGGGGCGGTATGACGCTGTTCGTTTTCGCGCTACCAGCTAACTGCTTACCTCCGTATGGACGGCTTTCCCACTGTTACCAGTTTGCCCAGTGGCTCGCCATGCACGTGGGTGGAATTGAGATGCAGAGAGGAGTTTATCGCGACGACTTCTTCTAGTTGCCTGGTGAAGAACGGTTACAGAAAGCGGGTAAAAACAGAAAGCAAAAAATAAAATAAACAAGTAAATAACAGGGTGAGAGTGTTAACGGTAAAAATCAAATGAGCGCTTTTCTTTTTCTGGATTGCTTTTAAAAACTTATCAGTTGGATTTAGGGAAGTAAGTGGGGGATTTAGTCGGTGCTTTTGAAAACACTATTGGTTGGGTTTAGGGAAGGAGATGGGTGGGTTAGTCGATCAGTCAGTCAGTCCACAGCACTTCCAGACTTTTTGTTTCTCAGACAGTGCCACCTGCTGTTAGGTTGGGTGAAGTGGCTAGTACAGAGACCCAACTGCACGCTCAGACCAGCACTTTCTTGCAAGTAGCAACATCAGACACGCGTTATAGATTTTACTAAAGCGATTCCTGAAAATGACCAGGTTTTATTGCATAAATTATGTGCTGTAAAATATTAGGGCCCACTTTATATTAAGTGTTCTTAACTACTATGTACTTACATCAAAAAATAAATACATAAGTACACAGTAAATGCATGTATTTACACAATAAGTACATTGCAACAAACTATTAATTCCTGTGAAAGTACATATTAGTTAAGGCCACTTAATATAAAGTGGGACAAAATATTACACTTACAAACTATTATTTCATTGTTTGATTTAATCAAAATTAGTGTGAAAGGATAGTGTTATTTAATGATATTTTCAGCTTGCTCATATTTTCGATGTTATTGTACCATACTGGGACAATTTTCTAGCAATTTTTTTCTGGCAAAATAAAAAACTTTAAAGTAAAAATGTTCAAACAAAATGTATAATATATAACACGATTATTATTTGTTATATATTTTAGGGCTGTGTAGGTCTACTGTACATATTACTGTATTATCTATCTGAAAGTGCAAGCACAGACAATAACAGAAACACAATAACAGTTTAACAATTTTTAATAAGTTCTATAAAGATTACAAATACGTTTTTTTGGAAATCAAAATATCAGGTAATCTGCATAGAATTTACAATATGAGCTCTCTTAGGTTAAAGCAAAAATGATTTGCTTGTGACTTGTGGATTTTTTCCCCAGATTGATATTACAACTTAAAAAGGCGGGTCTCTGCCAACACTAATACAATGCACCAAAGACTGCAGATATTTCCACAGTTTTTTTTTTGTTTTTGTTTGTTTGTTTTGTCTATGAAGATAATATTCATTCCCTCAACTCAATACGAAACAGTGATAAATCCTTAATGATTAAAAAAACAACAATAAATGTCTGACAATATTGAGGTAACTGAACAATATCTATTTAAAAATACAATTAATATAAATACAATTAGAATTAATTAATGCATTAAATCAAAATCTAGTGTTTAATATTTTATATAATAAGGTATTCAATTATAGCGTAACATTTTACAGTAGAAAAATAGTTACAATTCATAAGCAGCTGAATTCAGGTTAGGCAATCTTTCAAACAGCATGTGGCACTGTCTAAGAAAGCGATAGGTCTGGAAGTGCAGATCTAGCCGTCTGAGCGTGCAGGTCTGAGCGTGCAGTTGGGTCTCGGGGCCTGCAGCTTCATAATGTTGATCGTGAGAGAAATTTGAGATCTGTAAAACAAAAACAGCAAAAAAAAAAATGTATTTTTGCGCTCTCCAGAAATGTACACAGGGGTACGGCTTCAGCATGAGCCTGGGTTGCTGACGCTGCTGAGATGAGATGTGGAGATGAGTGTGAATGATTATACACTGCTCATGTTTGTTTGCTCTGTGTGCAGGATGAGGAGGAAGACTGAGCATACACTACACCACATCACTGACCTCAGAACAGCATGTGTGTGTGTGTGTGTGTTGCACAAACCTGACATTAGGATTGGGTTGACTTTGGTATTTCCCATGTGGAAATTCACACGATTAAATGGATTTTAATTAATGATTTTTTTTTAATTAAATGAAATATTACATGACATTTATGGTGACTTGATGTCATTCATTCCAGAACAGAGGCGTTTAAAAGAGTTGATCACAGCCGGCAGCTTTATATTTGATGAATAACAGAAGAAATGCTGGATCACTTCTAGATACAACCACTAGAAACATGATACAGTTGTGAGTTAGTGTGTTCCAATGTGTGTGTGTGTGTGTGTGTGTGTGTGTGTCTCTGAGTTTGTGTGTGTGTGTGTGTGTGTGTGTGTATCTCTGAGTATGTGTGTGTGTGTTTCTCTGAGGATGTATGTGTGTGTGTGTCTCTGAGTATGTGTGTGTGTGTGTGTGTGTGTGTGTGTGTGTATCTCTGAGTATGTGTGTGAGTGTGTTTCTCTGAGTATGTATGTGTGTGTGTGTGTCTGTGTCTCTGAGTATGTGTGTGTGTGTGTGTCTCTGAGTATGTGTGTGTTTGTGTGTGTGTGTGTGTGTGTCTGTGTCTCTGAGTATGTGTGTGTGTGTGTGTGTGTGTGTGTAAGTCTCTCTCTGTGCGTTTGTGTGCGTGTGTGTGTGTCTGTGTGTGTCCCTCTTTGTCTGTGTTTGCGCGTTGTTGTGTGTGTCCTTGAGTGTGTATGTGCATCTCCCACTCTGTGTGTGTGTCTGTCTGTCTGTCTCTCTCTGTGTGTGCGTCTTTGTGTGTGTGTGTGTGTCTCCCACTCTTTGTGTGTGTCCCTGAGTGGGTGTATGTGTGTGTCTGTCTCGGAGCACGTGCGTGTGTGTGTGTCTCCCACTCTGTGTGTGTGTGTGTGTGTGTATGTGTGTGCGTCTCTCTGTATCTGTGTGTATATGTATTAGTGTGTTGTGTGTGTGAGTCTCTCTCTGTGCGTTTGTGTGTGTGTGTGTGTGTCTGTGTGTGTCCCTCTCTGTCTGTGTGTGCGCGTCGTTGTGTGTGTCCTTGAGTGTGTATATGTGTGTTGTGTGTGTGTGTCTATCTCTATGTGTGTGCATCTTTGTGTGTGTGTGTGTCTCCCACTGTCTGTGTGTGTCCCTGAGTGTGTGTATGTGTGTCTCTCTCTGGCTGCGCATGTGCGTGTGTGTGTCTCCCACTCTGTGTGTGTGTGTGTGTATGTGCTTGTGTCTCTCTGTGTGTGTCTCCCTCTGTGTGTGTGTGTGTGTGTGTGTGTGTATGTGTGTGCGTCTCTCTGTATCTGTGTGTATATGTATTAGTGTGTTGTGTGTGTGAGTCTCTCTCTGTGCGTTTGTGTGTGTGTGTGTCCCTCTCTGTCTGTGTGTGCGCGTCGTTGTGTGTGTCCTTGAGTGTGTATATGTGTGTTGTGTGTGTGTGTGTGTGTGTGTGTGTGTGTCTATCTCTATGTGTGTGCATCTTTGTGTGTGTGTGTGTGTGTGTGTCTCCCACTCTCTGTGTGTGTCCCTGAGTGTGTGTATGTGTGTGTTTCTCTGTCTGTCTCTGCCCATGTGCATGTGCGTGTGTGTGTCTTCCACACTGTGTGTGTGTGTATGTGCTTGTGTCTCTGTGTGTGTGTGTGTGTGTGTGTGTGTATGTGTGTGCGTCTCTCTGTATCTGTGTGTATATGTATTAGTGTGTTGTGTGTGTGTGTCTCTGTGCGTTTGCGTGTGTGTGTCTCCCACTCTCTGTGTGTGTCCCTGAGTGTCTCTCTGTCTGTCTCTGCGCATGTGCTTGTGTGTGTGTGTTTGTATGTGCTTGTGTCTCTCAGTGTGTGTCTCTCTCTGTGCGTTTGCGTGTGTGTGTCTCTCTGTTTGTGTATGCATGTGTGTGTGTGTGTGTGCACACCACTATAAACATGCTAGCAACATCAATCAAGCTAGCATCATTGCTAAAAATGCTTATTCATGCTAGCAGTGCTACATTATGCTAGCAACTCATCAAAGTTGTCTTCAGTCATCATGTCTAGTGCTGACACGGGCGACAAACACAGCAGATCTGCTCTCTTCTAACATGATTTAGCAACAACCCAAAATGCCTTAACAGCCATAAAATAAATAACCATGAATAATGATTCTGGTTCATCAGCAGGACGATAAACAATAATGGCGTGAGAAATCAGGGCATAAAGAGCGAGTGTTTCTGAGAACAGAGGTCAGTCTCCTCCCAGCTTACACAAGTGCTGGACCCAGATCAGCTTCCCAGAGTTAAGCTCCATAAAGACCTCGTGAGCGGCGCGAGCATCGAACACACACTGGTACAGCAGTGCATGTGCAGGTCTCAGTGTTCAGAGTGAGTTATGGAGCTGGTGACCCGTGCCGTTGGTTCTGTGGGCTTGACTGTCATCGAGGCGTTACGATCTTTCACTGAGCTCTTTCTCACACAGCCCGTGTGTGCAACGCTCACTCAACTGGCCGACACTGACCTCAGAACACTGGACGGAGGTGAGAGATGGAGAAACATTACTCAAATGCATTTTTTTAACCTATGAAGTACCTGATCATGCCATTCAAATGTTAAATTACAGTTATAGTAGCTTCAACAGCTCACACTTAGCTCATGACTTACGGCCGGGAGAGAGACCTGAGCTCAAGGGATTCTCGAGTCCAGGGCTCTCTCCCTTTGCTGGGCGAGGGGAGATTGAGCTGAGGGCGATCTCAAAAGTACCCTGCAGCTAGGGCCAAGGTGAACTTCCTGAGAGCGAGACGTGTAGTAAACGAGGCTTAGGTTTAGGTGGTCTGAAATGTAGAGAGTATTTAGGCTTTGAGAGAAAACCAGGGAAACCCATGTGGACACGAGAAGAACGTGCCAGCTCCACACAGAAACGCCAGATGCTCCAGCAAGGAGCCTTTGGAATTCCTGCTGGGCCACCGAGCCACCTATTCTGGATAAAGGTGGAAGAAGGGGAGGAGGGGGGTTTCTTCAAGACGAAAACCAACAAACCAATGAACGAATGAATAAAATATTATACGCGTATGTAACGGAGGCCAGCTAGTGTGTGCCGTGCAGATAAACCTCACTCCTCTGACCTCTGAAGGTGCTCTGCTCTTGCTCTAGCCATGGTCTTTAGCCTCTTTGGTAGAGCAACCGACTCCCATGCGGAAGGTCGCCGGTTCGATACTAGCTCGGAGCGGGTTGGGTGGTGTAGGACCGGTGAGGGTTACATTGGTGCCGTGACCCGAATGGGAGTGATGTTAAAGGGGGGTGAGTGTAACGGAGGCCAGCTAGTGTGTGCTGTGCAGGTAAACCTCACTCCTCTGACCTCTAAAGGTGCTCTAGGGACAGACACTAGAGGCCATGGTCTTTAGCCTCTTTGGTAGAGCAACCGACTCCCATGCGGAAGGTCGCCGGTTCGATACTAGCTCAGAGCGGGTTGGGTGGTGTAGGACCGGTGAGGGTTACATTGGTGCCGTGACCCGAATGGGAGTGATGTTTAGGGGGGTGAGTGTAACGGAGGCCAGCTAGTGTGTGCTGTGCAGGTAAACCTCACTCCTCTGACCTCTGAAGGTGCTCTGGCGACAGACACTAGAGGTCATGGTCTTTAGCCTCCTTGGTAGAGCAACCGACTCCCATGCGGAAGGTTGCCGGTTTGATATCAGCTCGGAGCGGGTTGGGTGGTGTAGGACCGGCAGGGTTACACGTACTATAGTGTGAAACGTTATTCACTGTAAACAGTTTTAAGCATGAATCTCTCTATATTTCCAAAGTACACCATAATATTATGCTCCATTTTCCATTTCAGGTTTGTATTATTATTTTTTGCATATCTTGTGTAAAACCGAGGCTAATGTTGATTTCAATGGGATTATTTTGTGTAATCTCAAGGATCTGACCGCGCTGTCGTAACTGTCTCATGACCGCTGGTTACAAAACAGCTTGATTTCTCCCTAAAGTCCTGTTGAAACACACTCTTGCCTCAGTTTTGTATGTGAGAGATGAAATAAGAGTTGTGATGTGTGTGTGTGTGTGTGTGTGTGTGTGTGTGTGTGTGTGTGTGTGTGTGTGTGTGTGTGTGTGTGTGTGTGTGTGTGTGTGTGTGTGCGTGTGTGCGTGTGTGTGTCTGCAGATGATCGAGTGTTTAAGGCCAGAGAACTGTGGGAGAGTTCAGGAGCTGTTATTATGGCTGTAAGGAGACCTGGATGATTCATGTGCAGAGAGGTGTGTATAGTCATGCGCACACACACACACACACACACAATTTGTTTTATGTGAGTTGTGGGGACATTCAAAAGGTTTTCAGTGTTTATATACTGTATAAAGTGTATTTTCTATCGTTGTACACCAACACTATCCCTGAACCCAACCATTACAGGGTACAGTGTGCATTATTACTGAAACAATCTCATTCTGTATTATTTATAAGTGTTTTGAATGGCATTAAATGTTATATTAATATATGTCATTGATAACAATATGCCTGATAAGTCACAAAAACACACACAAACACACACTTTTTGTCACTGTGAATTTATAAATCGATGTGTTTTTCTTTGTGTGTGTGTGTGTGTGTGTGTGTGTGTCAGGAGGCGTCTGATCTCTCCTCTCTGAAGGCTCAGTTGGATGAGTGTGGAGTGTGTCTGTATGCGGTGGTCAAAGAGAACGTCGGCTCAGAGATTCAGCTCTTCAGGCCGTATTTCAGCGGGGAGATTTTCCTGGATCAGCAGGTGAGCGCTGATGATGATCAACACACTGCAAAACAGCACTGATCAACACAGATCCCTCCAGTTCCTCCAGCTCTCTCATGGGTGTGGCTGTGCTGTGTTTAGAGGGGTTTCTTCGGGCCGCTGGAGCGCTGGATGGGGGTCTCTGGGATTCTGCGTGGCGGAGTCTGGATGAACGGATGGAGGGCGTATCAGAGCGGATACTGGGGAAACATCAAGGGCGAAGGCTTTGTTTTGGGGGCCGTTTATGTCATCGGACCACAACAACAGGTGTGTGAACACAGCACTGACAGATATAATGAAGAACGTAATGTCTGATATACATCATTCATTCATTTCCTTCAGCTTAGTCCCTTTGTTTATCAGGGGTCACCACTGCGGAATGAACCGCCAACTTATCCAGCATATGTTTTACACAGGGCGAGGCAGTGGCGCAGTAGGTAGTGCTGTCGCCTCACAGCAAGAAGGCCGCTGGGTCGCTGGTTCGAGCCTCGGCTCAGTTGACGTTTCTGTGTGGAGTTTGCATGTTCTCCCTGCCTTCGCGTGGGTTTACTCCGGGTGCTCCGGTTTCCCCCACAGTCCAAAGACATGCGGTACAGGTGAATTGGGTAGGCTAAATTGTCCGTAGTGTGTGTGTGGATGTTTCCCACTGGAAGGGCATCCGCTGCGTAAAAACTTGCTGGATAAGTTGGCGGTTCATTCCGCTGTGGCGACCCTGGATTAATAAAGGGACTAAGCCGACAAGTAAATGAATGAATGTTTTACACAGCGGATGCCTTTCCAGCTGCAATCCAGTACTGGCAAACACCCATACACACTCATTCACTATTTAGTTCAATCAGTTCCCCGCATGTGTTTGGACAGTGAGGGAAACCTGAGCACCCGGAGGAAACCCACGCCAACACGGGGAAAACATGCAAACTCCACACAGAAATGCCGACTGACCCAGCCAAGACTCGAACCAGCGACCTTCTTGCTGTAAGGCCACAATGCTAACCACTGAGCCACCGTGTCACCCAAGTTTAACATTCTTCAGGAATTAATATTGAGGGTTTGAATTGCACCGCTTGTACTCATTCTAAGGGAAACAGCATCTGTTTTATTGTTTATCAAGTGAGATGAGTACATGTTCACTGTGTGTTTATGCAATAAAGCGTTACTTCACTGGTTACTGGAAAAGAGTAATCTGAATACTAACTCCCGTTACTTGTAATGCATTACTAATGCATGAAGCTGAATATGAATTAAAGCACAGTTCCCATCTGTTTATTTTGACAGGGAATCCTCCTGGAGCACAGAGAGATGGAGTTTGGGGATAAAGTCCAGAAGTCTGATGTGCTTCAAGCTGTTGAACAGATCAAAACTCAACAATTATCTCTGAAATTCAAATAGGCTTGAACTCAATAAGCACTCACTTGATCTGTCATGGAGATGCTTAGTTGAATATGAAGCTGAATATTGCAGGATATTAATACTATTTGCATATGTTAATGTGTGTGTGTGTAGTTGATGACAGACCGACTCTAAACTCAGATGAAGGAGTCGTCTTGATGTTTCACGCTCTACATACACACACTGAATAAAACACACACACTGCAGTCTATTAAATGTGTGTCATTATTGCTTTGAATGCATTCTTTTCTGGTGTTCCAGAGATACTAAAAAAGCAAGTGCATAACAAATCAAAGAAACAAATGGAAACTTTTTATAAATCGGTAAATATTTAATGTATGTTAATATATATGCATGTTCAAAAATTATAATTGGAAAATTGATAAGTTAAAATAATTAACAAAAATAATAAAAATTAATATCTTTTTATATATAATAATAAAACTATTAGTAAGTTGTTAATGAAAAATGTAAATATAATGTCATGGTGACTTCAAAAATCTGACTCAAATGGCTGAGAAATACAGTTTTAAATCTTTTAATTCTAATACTTTTCCTTTCTGACTAGTGCAGGAATGCAAAACAATCTGATTTATGATTTTCATAAGTGTTTTATTGTAGGAATTCATAGCCTGAGGTCATTCTGTTCTCTTTCCTGATTGGCTGATGCTCCTTTTATGAATATAGCTCATTTAAATAGTGCCTGATTGTGCAGTGTTTTATGAAGTGAAGAAGAAACAGCATCATATGAGACGCTGAACGCTGCAGTCGACAGTGAGTATTAATATATAATTATTCTTTTATGGATTTATTAGTGCCTGTTAGACTTCTAATAATTATTATTTTTAATTGTTTGCTTTGAGTCATTATTTTTTTTTAGTTTTTAGTCTTGAATGTTAATGTTCATGCACTTGTCCATGCTTAATCAGTTCACATTGTTAAATCATTTGAAAATGCATTGCTTTGTGCAGTGAAAGAACCCCACATCAAATAAAATACTATGGTAATTTAGAGTTAATATAACTTTTTTCCAAAACATTCTATAGTTGTATTATAATATTATAATATTCACAGAGTTTTGTTAATGACTGCTCCAGGATCATGTAGTATTAACTATAGTGAACAGATAAACTCTAATAACTACTGTAGGATATTGTACTTGATATTGTGGTATTGTGACACCCTATACTGTAAGTCATTTGTTTATATTACTATAATTGTTGTGTTACTAACAGATTAATTA
>NC_141032.1:50482500-50487500 GCF_052040795.2 Danio rerio | reverse complement strand
ATTAATTAAAATATATAAGTAGAAATAGATAAATTAAGATTAAAAAAATATTAATTAAGACTAAAATACTAAAAATAAAAATGTAAAAATTAAGAATAAATTTAGTATTATAATTATTATCAAATATTACTTTTATTGTATTTTAATAACAATAAATATTGTAATTTAATTACATTTAGGACTTAATTTAGGAAATAAATTTAATTTAATACACAATATATGTTATGGCATTTGTTAAATTATTTTTCTATTGTTACATTAATCTGTGTAACATTTATTTATTTTTGCAGGTTTGGTTCTTCATATTAAAGTTACATCTAAAGCAAAGTAAAAAATTACAAATAAAAAGGACCATTTTAATGAGATATGAGCCCATAAACATTACAAAATGCACCTACAAGAATTATTTAATAGTTCAGTTGAAACTGGCGGTCTTAAAGACGCTGCTTGCTTGACATGCAAATCACCTTATAAATACAGAACCCACCTCCAGTGAAGATTGACAAGTGTGACATCCAATAGGGATCTTAAATCGTTTTGGTTGCAGCCAATCACAGAGCGGGTCACACGGCAAAGGACGCTTCACACACAGACGCAGGCGTCAGAAATGACGATGCTCAGCTCAACGTTCAAACAGGTGCGACTTAAACAGGTACAACTTTCTTATTTGTCCATAACATTGTTTGTTAAATGTTTATTTATTAGTATAGATATTGTTAAATCACCGTTGGCGTTTCGAGTTTGATTCAAGAAGTACAACGGAACTGTCCATGACGGACTGCTGTCATTCAGGATAGAAATGAACTGAGCCGCTTTTAATCACTTGTTAATGTTAGAATATTCGATAACTAGTTGTTAATTAATAGCTAGTAGGAAATAAGTTAGTATTGTTCATGTTAGCTTGACTGTTTGTTCACGTTAGCTTGACTAGACCGCTGTCTGAGGTGCTGAATGACACCTGAGGCTTGCGTGTACGCGCGTACAGGAGCGCAGGATTATGCACGAGCGGCGTGCGCGTGCATGGAAAAGCCAAAAATCACACCAATATCATCTTCTACTTCATAAAAGCGATAATCCGAAATTTTCAATCCGAAGTGAATTGCTAAACTGTTCTGGTTATAATCCACTACAACAGAATGTAACGCAATATTAGCAATTTAATGTACTCCGATGTCATATTTCAATGTACCATGATTTTATACTGTGAAAATGTTTTCAGGGCCACATTTAGCAAATAAAAAAGGAAACATGTTAAACACACTGCATTTACCCTTTTACTTTGTCTACATTGGAATCAACTGAAATTTATTATAATTTTTAACGATAATAATAGTATAATAATATTTTTGTTTAAAATTATAAATCACGTCATATTGGGTAAAATAACTAATAAATTAATTATTAAAATGGCACTTTATTCAGCAACAGACCCTAAACACATATTGAATGGGAAAAATGAGCATAAAGGGGCTAATAATTTTGACCTTAAAAGATTTTTAAAAACTTAAAAACTGAAAACAAATAAGCCTTTCTCCTGAAGAAAAAAATATTATTAGACATACTGTGAAAATGTCCTTGTTCTGTTAAACATCATTTGGGAAATATTTAAAAAAGAAAATAAAAAAAATTAAAGTGGGTGGGGTGGGGGTATACATATATCACAGAAAAAAAACTAAACCTAAATAATGCAATGTGAAAGTCATTTAATAAAGACTGATGGATGTTTCTGTTTTGTATCTCAGGTAGTTTGGAGACCAGCACACACACTCCAACAGGACTGATTAAACTCACAGATGGAGGCAGAGACAGGTGAATAAATGCACTCTTCCAATGAACACATGGTATTTTTATTTAATTATAGTTATTTTAACAATTTAATAATCAGGCACTGGAATCAGAATGTGAAAATGGAAATCCTAAACAAAAATAATAAATGTTAACAAAAAAGTGCAAGGTAAAGAGTATCAGAGGCTGTGATATCTGCTACCAGATTTATTTTCAGCTGTCAGACACACACATGAAGATATACTATAGTAGTTATAGTAAATACCACAGTGTTACCATACTGACATTGACTGTTCCAATAGAGATAGAGATGTTGCACAATCAGCCGAAATGTTGCAAAAAACTGGTGTTTATGTATGGGCAATATACAGTATACTGCATCACCAAAAATGATTGAGCTCATGTCCATGTGCTGTGCTATGATCCATATATTGATTATTGTGAGAGGCCTCTATATTATCTGAAGAGTGTGTGTGTGTGTGTGTGTGTGTGTGTGTGTGCAGGTGAGATTGTGAGGCTGACGGTCCTCAGAGGTGATGATGGTCAGCTGGGCTTCAGTGTGCGAGGAGGATCTGAACACGGACTCAGTGTCTTCATCAGCAAAGTACAGAAAAACAGTGCTGCAGGTCAAAGATGTGTTTTAAAATGAAAAGATTTGTTATATATATATATATATATATATATATATATATATATATATATATATATATATATAAAGGTCAATAATTACACAAAATGTCTTGATAAAAATCCTTCATGAAACACTGCACACTGGCTACATCTGTTGGACAATACAGTATAAATGCAATGAAAATAGTCATCAAATAAACACTCAAATAATCAAATGCTGTGCTGCAATATGTGTGATTTTTTATTCTTTATTTGTAAAGCTTGTTTTTGGCCAATTATGACAATAAGAAACAACTTCTTCTCCTCCAAATGTATTATTTAAATGTTTGTATTTAAATGTTTATAGTAGTGATGCACTTGATCTCAACCCCTCTCACTGGCAGAGATGTGAGAAAAACTATTGGAAATAGTTGGAAAACACTATTGGCTGTTTTTTTGTAAAGGGACGGAGGCAATATACTGAGCAATATGTCCCACCCTGTCTGGATGTTTCAGTTGTGATTACATTGAATAAAAAATGCACATTTAAAAGCATTCATCAAAGGAAGGAGCTTTAAACTTAACTTAAAAAAATTATATATATATATATATATATATATATATATATATATATGTTTATAATAAATTGATCTGAATAGTTGTATTAAGTGCCATAGAATTATACCTGCCCTGACCTTGTGTGTGTGTGTAGATGTGGCAGGTCTGTGTGTCGGTGATAAGCTGTTAGAGGTGAACGGTGTGAGCCTGGAGAACATCAGCATGAGCAGCGCAGTGAAGGTGTTGACGGGTCACTCTCGCCTGCAGATGCTCATCCAGCGGCTGGGACGCGTGCCTGGTGTTCGCTACACCAATGAGAAAACCACATGGTGAGTCTTACCAGTCTAACACTGTGTTAATTACACACAACACAATGCTGTGACATGCAATAAATCTGCCTTTTCCATGTTAAAAAGGAGTCATTGCCCTAACCATCGGCGACGGCAACACACAAAATTTCTATTTTAGAAACAGTTTCTATTTGTGCGATGTCACAGCAAAACAGCAGCATCAACAAATATGACAACAATCAACTCAAGTAATGATTATGCGCTTTATTCAGTGTTAAATACTCCCAATGTGAGTTTAAATACGATTTATTGGCAAACTACTGAAAGCAGCAGCATATTAACTGTATTCTTGATGTATGAGTTGGCGCAGCCATTGGAATATTTCTGGTCAATAGTTTACCTCAGAGGCGATGCAGTGGTGCAGTGGGTAGCACGTTCGCCTCACAGCAAGAAGGTCGCTGGGTCCCTGGTTCGATCCTCGGCTCAGTTGGCGTTTCTGTGTGGAGTTTGCATGTTCTCCCTGCGTTCGCGTGGGTTTCCTCCGGTTTCCCCCACAGCCCAAAGACATGCGGTACAGGTGAATTGGGTAGACTAAATTGTCCGTAGTGTGTATGTGTGGATGTTTCCCAGAGATATGTTGCGACCGGAAGGGCATCTGGAAAGTTTTTAACTGTGTAAAAATTTGCTGGATAAGTTGGCAGTTCATTCCGCTGTGGCGACCCCAGATTAATAAAGGGACTAAGCTGACAAGAAAATGAATGAAAATGAATGAGTTTACCTCAGATATTGAAAATAAAACAACTAGCAAATGAAAGTGCGTGACTTGATGCAAACCAACAACATCAGTCACTCAGTGCCTATACACTTTTAATAATGTTAAAGGGGTTTTATATAGATTAATTATATTATTACCCTTTTCATTTCGTCAGGGGTGCAGTACCTGGTATTTCAAGAGTTCACACTTAGCTAATGATTGATTATGAAGTGTGTTTGACATATTGTCCTGGGAGAGAGCCCTGAGCACATAAGATTCTCGAGCCCGGGGCTCCCTCCTGTTTGCAAGGCAAGAGGGGAGTTTGAGCTCAGGTAGATCTCGAGAACTCCCCTGCTGTAGTAATGAACAGAAAGTGATTGCTCTTAAGGGATGACTACATGTCAATGTCATGTCAATTAAGCTGCATGTTTTTGGCCGGTGGGAGGAACCTGGGGAACCCGAGGAAAACCCACGTGAGCACGGTGAGAACGTGTATACTCCACACAGAAACGTCGGCTGGCTTGGTAAGGACTAGAACCAGTGACGTTCTTGCTGTGAGGCAACAGTGCTAACCACGGGGCCACCGTGCGTCCATCTAGAAAAAGGAGATGGAGTAGGGGTGAAAGAGGGGATTCTTCAAACTGAAGATGGCTGTCATATGGAACTGAGGGTATTTATAGTGGCTTAGGAATCGTCTGATTGGTGAAACATGAATTAAATAATCCGGAACCGGCTGCAAGTAATCATAAACACGTGATCCTCTCGAAATTAGTTTATAAATAAACTTCACTTAAAGGAAAGGCTAATATTTAAATGTTTCTGTTGTTACATGTGACATACAAATTGTTTGGAAACCTTGCGCATCAATGTACCAGCAGTACAGGGTCCAGGGGACTGTACTACAGTGCTACTGTACTAGTTTTATAATTAGTACAGTAATTGTTTGAATTAACTTGAAATAGCTTGAGATACTGCAGTGTGACTAATCCTGAGTCACACACTGC
>NC_141032.1:50402500-50477500 GCF_052040795.2 Danio rerio | reverse complement strand
CGTGGAGGATCTCAGACTGGCTAAAGCAGACTCTAAATCATCAGTCCTCATCTTGCTGGACTTGTCAGCTGCTTTTGACACTGTCAACCACCAGATCCTGCAATCTACGCTCGAGTCACTGGGCGTTGCGGGCACTGTTATACAATGGTTCAGATCTTACCTCTCTGACAGGTCATTCAGGGTGTCTTGGAGGGGAGAGGTGTCCAACCTACAGCATCTAAACACTGGGGTACCTCAAGGCTCTGTTCTTGGGCCACTTCTCTTCTCCATCTACACGTCATCTCTAGGACCAGTCATCCAGAAACATGGATTCTCCTACCACTGCTATGCTGATGATACCCAGCTATACCTCTCTTTTCATCCTGATGATCCCTCGGTTCCAGCTCGCATCTCAGCCTGCCTGTT
This sequence comes from Danio rerio, assembly GCF_052040795.2. Classification (NCBI taxonomy): domain Eukaryota; kingdom Metazoa; phylum Chordata; class Actinopteri; order Cypriniformes; family Danionidae; genus Danio; species Danio rerio. The sequence goes on along the minus strand of NC_141032.1, from coordinate 50,477,095 downwards.
GGATATTTCACACTGGATGAGAGATCATCATCTTCAGCTGAACCTCGCTAAAACGGAAATGCTTGTAGTTTCTGCCAACTCGACTCTACACCATAACTTTTCAATCCAGATGGATGGGGCAACCATTACTGCATCCAAAATGATGAAAAGCCTTGGAGTAACGATTGATGACCAACTAAACTTCTCTGACCACATTTCTAGAACTGCTCGATCTTGCAGATTCGCACTCTGTAACATCAGAAAGGTCCGACCCTTCCTATCTGAACATGCAGCTCAACTCCTTGTTCAAGCTCTTGTTCTCTCCAGACTGGATTACTGCAACTCTCTACTAGCCGGGCTTCCAGCTAACTCTATCAAGCCTCTTCAACTGCTCCAGAACGCAGCAGCACGAATGGTCTTTAATGAACCTAAAAGAGCACATGTCACTCCGCTGCTCATCCGTTTGCACTGGCTGCCAGTTGCTGCTCGCATCAAATTCAAAGCTCTGATGTTTGCTTACAAAGCAACTTCTGGCCTTGCTCCTTCTTATCTGCACTCACTTCTGCAGATCTATGTGCCCTCCAGAAACTTGCGTTCATCTTCACATAAATGGTCATAGTAACTGGAACAGGGTGGTTCAGTTTTTAGTGTTTAAGTTCAGTTCAGTTTAGCTTAGTTCAGTGTGGTTTAAATCATTACTGAGAGTTCAAACACTGAAGAGCAAATTCATCGATGCACAGCTCTACCGATCCTGAACCATGCAAGCCAGTGGCGACAGAGGAGAGGGAAAAAAAACTTCACCTGATAGGAGTGAAGAAAAAAAACCTTGAGAGAACCAGACTCAGTTGGGCATAACCATTTTAATTTCTCCGCTGGCCAAAAGTCTTGTGCAGAACTGCAGTCTCAGCGGTGGAGGCTGGAAGATGGCCTCAGCGAAGACTCGTCTGTCCCTGGAGCGTCGCTGGAATCAGACTCATGCTCTCCACTCCCCATGACCATCAGCGCAGCAGCAGCTCAGGATACGGCCTGGTCCAGGATATGGACACCTTGGGAACATCTCGTCGCTGGTCTTGGATCCAATCAGTGACTCCGCATAATCTGAAGACCTCAGGATGAGTATCCCCAGGTGGAAATAGAGGATAAAGAGAATAATTAGCGTAGCTGCTGTTCATAGTGTATATAAGCAAGATGCAGAAGCCTGTGTGGAACCCGCTAAGTGATGCATTGAGTGTATGCTTTACTAAACAGACAGGTCTTTACTCTAGTGTTAAACTGAGAGAGTGTGTCTGAGCCTCGGATGTTCTCAGGAAGGCTATTCCGCAGTGTTAGTGTCACCAATATTTTATTTTAAGTAAATATAGAGAATCTACTGACAAGTTTCTTTTAGTTTAGCTGGAAATAAAAACAGTTTTTACATTTTAAAAATAATTTTTAAGGTCAATATTATTATCCCCCTTAAGAAATATTTTTTTCGATTGGCCAATTGTCCAATTACTTGCCTAATTAGAATACAGTAGTTAACCTAATTACCCTAGTGAAGCCTTTAAATGTTACTTTAAGCTGAATACTAGTATCTTGAAGAATATCTAATTAAATATTATGTGCTGTCATCATGACAAAGAGAAAAGAAATCAGTTATTAGAAATGAGCTAAGGGGTATATGCTGAAGCATGCTAATAGGACTTTTAATTTGCCAGTAACCTGGGTTAAGCGCTTCCGGCGAATTGAATGGCAATGCAAAATCCATTGCGTTTAAGGTCTGTTTTCTTTAAAAATCAGCAATCTCCACTGGCTGAGTGATATCCGATTTAAAGTGGGTCTCAGATTGTACAAGAAGCACTGCATTACATTACATTCCCCCCGCCATATCTTTATAATATGAGCATTTATTTTACCACCCTCTATTTAAATGAAGCTTCTGCGTTAGCCTGCCGCTTCTGACGGGCGCGTGCGAGTAAACAGCTTTTTGTCTCGTTTTACGCTTGAGCAACTAAATAAATGCTAAAGTTTATTTAACTGGATGTATTTTAATGACATTACAACATCGATGCTGTATAAGGAACCGTATAAAATGGATAAAAGTTCACAATAACAGTTCACCGGAAGTGTATCAGCATGGGAACAGCACTAGCTCAGCATATACCCTATTCACCTGTATAAATGTGATTGTTTTCTACTTTTACAGGAGGCAGGCAGATATCCAGCCTATAAAGAAATGGTGACGGAATTAAGCTGGATGAACAAATGTGAGTGTCAGTTCACAGCACTAGCTGTGTTTCCATCCAAAGATGCAAATTAGATTCATGCTTAAAACTGTATTATGGCATAAAACATTAATGAATAAAGCAGCGTTTTCAGCTAGTCAGGGAAAGAGTACAAAATCATCAGCTCCTGCTGTCAAACCCATGAGGATCTTTTCTTAATTTTTTTAGTTTTCTTAAACTGCAGCATGTTAAGCTCTCTCGGCCACCATAGCTAGTGATATAACACTGATCTTCAGTATCTTCTGACTCCTCCAGCGGGCAGTGGAACCGTGTATTCATCTCTACAGGACTCTGAGTCTTCCAGCTCGTCTCTGTCCTCCGGTACTCCTCTCGGATCTGTGAGCGGATTCTCTCAGGCTACACTTCCTGTTAGCTTGCCTTTAGGAGCCAAAATGTCTAACATTAGCAGCTCCACTGAGTCCCAGTTTCATCCTGACTCCACTGAAGATGATGGTCAGCCTGAGCGGCTGCGGACGGTGAGCCGAGGACCGACAGAAGTGCTGCAGGACTCTGCCATCCGGAGCCGAGCAGACGAGGACTGGAGCGGGAACAGAGAGAGCCGGAGGGAAGGCCGGAAAACATCTCTGCTCATCGCTCTCAGCCGACCGAGCCCACCCATACGCCGCACACGCAGTCATGTGACTATATCAGGTGTGGTATTGATAGTTTTCACTTTCAGAGCTAAAAATGACCAAATTCAGAAAGGTATAATAGATAATCTGATGCGTTTTTTGAGCTGAATCTTTACAGACACATTCTGGGGACACAAATTATATTAAATCTTGAAGGGGTACAATAGGTGCCCTTTAAAATGTTTTTAATAATCAATAGTGTCTCTCTGATTGTAATGAATTGTTCTCACAGAAGAGGAGAAGAAACAGAAGAGGAAGCAGACCGAAAGAGAAGGGGGCAGCAGTCCGCTTCAGCGATCCAAAACGTTCTTTGGTCTTTTCCACAAGCGAGATTCCTCCAGATCACGTTCCAGATCACCGCCATGCTCAGAGAGCAGTCTTGGTAATACAAAACAATGTTTTAAGATATTAACTCTTTCCCTGCCAGCATTTGTTTATAATTGACAGCCAACATCCGCGTTTTTTAATGATTTTGACCAAAAATTGATGACCATCAGACTATTTTCTACTGTAAATATATGATCATAATATATATCAAAATAAAAGTCACCTTTATTGTGAATTCTGCCACATGAACAGACATACAGAGATTTAAAATTACGTTACTCTCACACCCTGGGTGAATATGTCAGGATTCTGCCACTTGATTTATTCATTCATTCATTTTATTTTCGGCTTAGCTCCTTTATTATTCAGGGGTCACCACAGCGGAAAGAACCACCAACTTATCCAGCATCTGCTTTTACACAGCGGATGCCCTTGCAAATGCAACCCAACACCGGGAAACACCCATACACTCTTACATTCACACACATACACTATGGCCAATTTAGCTTATTCAATTCACCTATAGTGCATGCATTTGGACTGTGCGGGAAACCGAAGCACCCGGAGGAAACCCACGCCAACATGGGAAGAACATGCAAACTCCACACAGAAATGCCAACAGCCGGGCGTCGAACCAGCGACCTTCTTGCTGTGAGGCGATTGTGCTACCCACTGCACCACGGTGCTGCCCTCTGCCACTTCAGTCTTGTTAATTCTTGTTTTGGTGGCAGAGTCCAGACATTAGTCCTGTCTTGTCTTGTATGTTGTGCTCGACTCAGGTGTTCTTGGGTCGAGCACTCATAACTCCTGTCATTGTCTGTCTTTGTTTTTGTATGAGTGTGATCTTGCCTGTGCTCAGACCGCACACTCTCCCACTTGATGGAGATGCGTGAAGTCCGGGTAGGGTCTGGATGTGCGCTTTCGTCTTTGTGTTTGGTGTTTAGCTTGCAGCCTTGCTGCTGTTTAATTCTCAATGCTGCAGTCTAGTTGGGATCGGAACGTGCATGTTGCATGTGTGATTGCACGGTAAATGTTTTATTTCAGGAGTTCACACTTAGCTGATGATTGATTATAAAGCTTGTTTGGCATGTGCCGGGAGAGAGCCCTGAGCTCATAAGATCATCGAGCCCGGGGCTCCCTCCAAGGCGAGAGGGGAGTTTGAGCTCAGGTAAATGTTCTCGAGATAGTAGCTAATGAACAGATAGGGATTGCTCTTAAGAGATAACTACTTACTAGGAGCATGTCTATGGTGCCAATTTGGACTTAAGTTGCATGTTTTTGGACAATGGGAGGAAACCGGGAAACCTGGGGGAAACCCACGTGAGTACGGGGAAAACGTGTAAACTCCGCACAGAAACGTTGGCTGGCTTGGTAGGGACTAGAACCAGTGATGTTCTTGCTGTGAGGCAACAGTGCTAACCACGGGGCCACTGTGCCACCCATCTAGGAAAGGAGGAGGAGCAGGGGTGGGATGGGGCATTCTTGAAAATGAAGATGGCTGCTATATGGAGCTGAGGGTATTTATAGTGGCTTAGGAATCATTTGATTGGTGAATCATAAATTGAATACTGCAGGACCGGCTGCAAGCAATCATAAACACGTGATCCTCTCGAAATTAGTTTATTAATAAACTTCAAGTATCGTGTACTCTTGCGTTCTGTCTGTGTTGCCGTTGTTTGTTGCACATGGCCTGTGTTTACACTTGGCCACATGCTGTTGTGTTTCATGTGAACATGCGGTTAATGGGTTCTCTCACTGGCTGCGTGTTCTACTCCTGTTTTATGTGAGCACACGGCTTGTGTTTTCTTTTCTAGCATGTGCTCTTCTGTCTATTGTCTAGTTCAGGGCTATTCAATTAGTTTGTCAGGGGGGCTAGTTCATAAAAAGCATCCCAAATGAGGGGCCGGAGAGATGTGACTTGCAAAATAAGTGATAACACAACAGCAATATACTGTAAGAGCTCATATGTTGTATTTTTGCTCCCTAAGACACCCACATTGGCTTTTTCAACATTAAAATGTTATTATGTTGTATTTTGAAACTACATAACATCAGTGCATTGTAAAATGTGGCTTTTTTTTTAACAAACATTCAAATGTTGTATTTCAAAGCACAACAAAAGCAGTGCATTGCTTGAGTAGGCTTCTTCTACATTCAGACACATTCATATGTTGTTTTAAACTGCGTAACAATTAGGGATTCAACGATTACAGATGTTGGTTGTACGATAATATTTTGTGAAGAATAATCAAGGTTTCACGGTTATCACGATTATTATGCATTTATTAAATTTAAAACAATACTAGTTTAGAAAATCACAAGAAAACTGCTTATATTTTAAAGTGTTGTTTATTGCTGCTAAGTAACCAAATCAAGCACAAAATATTAATAAAAACAAAAACAATAGTCCATTTCTCTCTTTGGACTTAAAAATAAATGAAAAAGTTTTTGATTTAAACACGAGTGATAATTTTACAATGAAAATAAATGACAGAACAATGAATAAATAAATAAGAAAGAATAAAAAATAGTATTTGTCTAATGTTAATTTAAGCTATATATAGTAGCTAAGAATTTAAATTAACTGTTATTATTATTTGCATTCATACATACATAATCATAATAATTTGTAATAATTCGTCTAACATATCTTTTGTTTACATTCAACTGAAAGCCACACACAACCCTCACCACTACAGCGTGAGATCATTTCTACTGTGTGCGCACGTCTCCATAGGAAATAATGAACTTGCATTTGCAAAAGACGCAATATGTGAATGGCCTGCTGCTATAGTTAATCCAATGTGTCTGCGTATTAGCCTCAGTATAAGCTCGAACCTTTAAACTAGCACACAGCTGGCTTTGTTTAGTTGCAGGAGTTTTGTTCCGTGCAACAGAAACGTGGCGTTGAAATGCCTTTACGATTAATCAACCATAATAAATTAAATCGCGGTTAATAGTGAAATCGGCTAATCGTTGCACCCCTATTAACGTAATCAGTGCATTGTACAAAAGGCTTTTTCTGCAAACATATCCAAATGTTTACTGCTGCCCGTCCCACTCAATTAATGTTAGGTGACTCACGCTCTGCGCAGCCTTCAACTGCAGCTCGTGCTGTATTAAACAGACGCACTCCCATTCATAACTATAGCGGCCATTTTTTGACTGAACTAAATTTATTTTTAATGTCTTGGTCACACTGTTTGGAGGGCCGGAACAAGTTGTGGGCTGCCAAATGAAAAGCCCTGGTCTAGTGCCACCCTCCTTGTTATCCAATTATCTGTTCACCTCTTTGTTTCTTAATTCATGCTCCTTTATAGCTCCCTCTTGTCTGCCATCCTGTGCCAGTTTGTCTACGTATGTTGCTCTTCCTGTTTCTGCCGTCCTGATACTCCCTGCTAGTCCAGCCAAGTTTGTTTGTGTTTAATGTTTTCCTCTCTTGGGATTGTTTTTGTTTCCTTTAATTGTTTTATTTTATAATTAATAAAAAACCCATATTATTTAGTGTGATTGAGTCCTCGCTCCTTTACCATTCCACCAATCGTGACAGTAAACAGATAACACAAAAACTCTAAAAGAGAAGTATAAAATATCTTAATAATTTCAGTAAATAAAGAACCAAGCCTTTGTCTTTAAACTAAAATACATTTTATTCTATCTTCATGTTTTCATGGATTATTACCACTTAAATGTAGATACATTTAAAGTTTTTTTTACATTTTTGGACAAGAAAAAGAGGTAAAAGCTGATCTCTGTTTCCATCTGTATCCCAATTGTTTACCTTATTGATTTTTTTGTATGTTCCAATAGAAAATAAGAGTAAAAAACATATAAATGGTTTTGTTTTCCAGCCGGCAGGTGTAATGGTGATGTTTCTGAGCAGGATAGTCTGGTTCCTCTACGAGAAATGGCCGTCAGATTGCTGGAGGATGAAGATGTGTCTGTGCTCATGGGAATCTGTAGGAGGGTAAGAGAGATGACGGTGATCATATAATTTTCCAAAGCGACTGAAGACTGATGTGCTCTTCTGACAGTATTTATCAGAGCGAGGCCTGCAGACGCTTGTTCATCCGCTGCTGTCCATCCTAAACACACCAGAGAAGCTTCTGCTGCTTCGAGAAATCAGGTGAGACGATAAGAGGAATCATCAGTCGGCCATATTGGAGAGCAGAATGTAAACAAAGCCACTTAACTGAATCAAACTTGGATATTTTTGCTGAATAATGTTGGTGAAAATGATCAATTATTGTCATGTTTTGGGCTGTCATACTGGAGTAAATATTTTAAACCCAGCTAGCAAAATTCATGTGGCTCAAGTCCGGCCCACACCAGACACTTACATCCGACCCACATACCGCATGGAATGATGGCTCTAGGGCGGTCCACTCCTGTTTGCCAGATCTGGGCCACAATTAAGCCATAGCAATATCCCACATCAGCCAGAATTCAACTAAATGAACCAGAACTGACCCTATTCTGGACCACAGTTTGCTTTTATTCTGGCCCAGATCCGGCCCACACCAGACGCTTACATCTGGACCACAGACTAAATGGAATGATGGCTCTAGGGCGGTCTGCTCCTGTTTGTCAGATCTGGGCCACAAAACAGCCAAAGCAATACCACATATCAGCCAGAATTCAACTAAATGAACCAGAACTGACCCTATTCTGGGCCACAGTTTGCTTTTATTCTGGCCCAGATCCGGCCCACACCAGACACTTACATCTGGACCACATACTGAATGGAATGATGGCTTTAGGGCAGTCTGCTCCTGTTTGTCAGATCTGGGCCACAAAACAGCCAAAGCAATACCACATATCAGCCAGAATTCAACCAAATGAACCAGAACTGACCCTATTCTGGGCCACAGTTTGCTTTTATTCTGGCCCAAATCTGGCCTATTACTTCTAATAATAGATTAAACATTGGAAAACATCAGTGAATTATAATATTTCATCACAGGTTGTGCCTCACTTCATTTCGTTTGCTGTAATTAAAACATTTCAAGCAAAGTTCTGAAAAGTAACAGCAGCCCAAGAGAAAATTTATATTAAGAGGTTCAGCAAACACTCCATGATGGTGACTTTAGTGGTCCACATATGTTTTAAGATAACTGAGCCACATTTTCCATATCTTCTCTGGGCCACTGTAGGCTAACGGCCACATTAGCCAGAGCTAACTGTGCTAAATATTTGCCAAAAGGGGCCCACATTTGTTTTAGGATAACTGGGCCACATTTTCCATATCTTCTCTGGGCCACTATAGGCTAACGGCTGCATTAGCCAGAGTTTACTGTGCCGAAAATTTGCCAAAAGGGGCCCACATTTGTTTTAAGATAACTGGGCCACATTTTCCATATCATCTCTGGGCCACTATAGGCTCACAGCGACATTAGCCAGAGCTAACTGTGCCAAATATTTGCCAAAAGTGGCCCATATATGTTCTAAGATAACTGGGCCACATTTGCCATATTTTCTCTGGGCCACATTAGTCTCACAGCCACAATAGCCAGAGCTTACTGTGCCAAATATTTGCCAAAAGTGGCCCACGTTTGTCTTAAGATAACTGGGCCACATTTACACCTACACGTGTGCGCCCCTTTAGGTTTAGACCCAGATTTTTCTTAAATGACTATGCCACTATGTGGCCCACATTTGTCCTCTGTCATTTGGGCCAAATTGATCATTTTCCACATGGGCCACATTAGACTCACAATCAGATTACATTTTGCCAAATTGATTACAAGTGCCAAATCTTTGCCTTAAGTGGCCCATATATGAATTTGCATCTTTGGCCCCCCTTTGCCACTATACAGGTGGGCCACTTCAGGCTCATATTCATTTTGTCTGGGCCGAAGAAATACCACCAGTGCCGCATAACTGCCTAAAGTGGCCCACATTCGTATGCTATCTGGGAAGTACTATAGACTGACTGACACAAATGATAGCAAATCAAGCCGAAGAGAGGAAAACCGAGAAACAAAAAGGTGTTTGTGGCCAAACTGAAGCAGTGTGAGCAAGAATCTGGACAACATTCATGTTTGTTCTTATCACTTCTGCACAAATAGCTAAAATATTAGTCTAATATCTTCATTAATACTGCTCATATCTGTGTTTTACCACCTATTCAATTCAGTTTGACAAAATATTGCACTCTTCCCTGCTTACTAAGTGCTTTTTTTATATGATTTAGCAGCATCCACATGTTTTGTTATGATTGAGACTCTGTTATCTCCAAAAAAAGAATGTTTTTATTTATCTAGAAAATGTTTCTCTCTGTTTCTCTCAGGACGCTCGTCTTCACTAGTGATCTTCCGCTCTTCAATAGCATGGTGTCTCCATTTGAAGAGGAAGCATATGATATCCTGAAGAGTCGCTCACGTAAATTGATCATAATGATTAAATCTGAATGTTGAAGGTTCACAAGGGTGCTGAATTTTTTTTTAAATGCTTCAATTTATATTACTATAGGGGAATTGATTAACTAAATTGGCCATAGTGTGATTGTGTGTGTGAATGTGAGAGTGAATGAGTGTTTTCCAGTGATGGGTTGCAGCTGGAAGGGCATCCGCTGTGTAAAATATATGCTGGATAAGTTGGCGGTTCATTCCCCTGGGGCAACTCCGGATTAATAAAGGGACTAAGCCAAAGGAAAATGAATGAATGAATAATGCGATGAAGCATGTACTGTATATGAATGTTTAATATGTTTTTACCACACTTGTAAATGCAGGAAAACATCTGAAAATGCACCTAAAAGTGCTTGAAAAATGCTTAAATTTGACTTTGTAAAAGGTGTAAGAACCCAGTGTCAGTGGTTTATGGATGTTGATTAGTGTTGTGTGTTTAATGCAGGCAGGAGTTCTCCTCTGCGCTCTCCGCAGACGGGACTCGCTCCTCGACGGCACCTCATCACACCTGTACCAGGTGAGCAGTACATCAAGATGATCTGATCTTTGGCAGGTCTTAAAATTTGGGAGATATAATCTCAGATGAACAACCACATATACAGAATGGCTCTATGCTGAATGATCTAAGTGGATGGTCTAAAGTGCATTGCACAGGTGCACTCAGATCCACTTGTGCTATTTTAAGTATGGGAAAAATAGTCTGTGCACCAGGCGCATGGTCTAAAAGGGCTGTCCTTACTCTCTTAATGGGTGTGTGATGGGTGTAATGTGCATTAAACCAATCAGAGTCTCATCTCACATTTCTTTTAAAGTGAGTTGCGGTCACAATATTTACACAATAGACGTTGTACCTGGAAAAAATATGGTGTTTAACCTTGTCCTTAAGGTTAAAAACCATCAACAGCAGTGTTTCTCAACCACATCCCTGGAGGACCACCAACACTGCATGTCTCCTTTGTCTGTCACACCTATTATTGGTCTGTCAATCTGTGCTAATAAGCTGATGATCTGAATCAGGTGTGTTTGGTTAAGGAGACATGAAAAATGTGCAGAGCTGGTGGTCCTCCAAAAGAACGTGGTTGAGAAACACTGATCTACAGAATGAGCTGGATTTGATGAGGTAGGTCATTAGCCCAACGCTCAACCTCCAACCTGGAAGACCAGGACATACACTACGGCCAATTTAGCTTACCCAATTCACCTATATCGCATGTGTTTGGACTGAGGGGGAAACCGGAGCCAACACGGGGAGAACATGCAAACTCCACACAGAAATGAAAACTGACCCAGCCGGGACATGTCGTCTAATTCAGTTGCCTTAAATTAGCAATGCAAGTAAAACGCCTTTGCTATTTAAACAACGTAGTGAGTGTAAAGCGTGTGTTTTCTGCTTCAGATCTGCAGGGTGGATTCGAGCTGCAGGCCGCAGACGATATAAAGAGGCAGAATCAGCTTCTGGAGAGTCTGGAGCTCCTGCGTTTATCCTGCTGTCCTGCAGATCAACCCAGATCCTTCAGTCCCCTGCTGGACGTCCCGCTGGACACTTTCGGTCCTTCAGACTCTGTGAATTCCTCCAGGACGAAGGCGCTGCTGCCAAACTGGCTGCTGACGGAGAACAGACGCTCAGAGAGGTAAAGTCTAGAAGGGATACAGCTCTGGAAACTCGCATTAATATAGCATAATCTTTGTGTACAACAATAATTTATATTTTTACATATCTTCCTATTATTACCGGGAGGGTTGGGGTGGGGGTAGACATTAATAAAATACAATTAAATGGGTAATTAAATAAATAATATGATTAATAATTTGTATAATTACTGTTTTGGCTTTACTGTGAGGGTTGGGGTAGGGGTAGACATTAATAAAATACAATTTAATGTGTAATTTAATAAATAATATGAATAATACTCTGTATAATTACTGTTTTGACATTACTGCGAGGGTTAGGTAGGAGTTGACATTAATAAAATACAATTAAATGTTTAATTTATTAAATAATATGATTAATACTCTGTATAACTACTGTTTTGACATTACTGTAAAGGATGTGTAGGGGTAGACTTTAAACATATAGGTTTATTAAAATAATATTTAAAAAATAATAAGAACTATTTATTAAATAATTAAAATAATAACATGTCTTTATTGAATTTTTTTCAAGATTTTACAATAATTCAAACCCCAATACCCAAAACTTACCCTAGATAGGCTTTGGGGGGGGGGGGGGGGGGGGGAATTTAGATTAAAATAATTTTACAGTAAATTAATAAAAATAAATAATAATAATAATAAATAATAATAATAATAAATAAAAATTATTCTAATCAAGCACCAATTAACATTCCACAATTTCAGACTTCCAGAGCTTCTTCAATATCTCTGTTTTTTAGTTAATTTAAAAAAACACCTCCCAGATATCACAAAACTCCTTATTAATTTTAATTTATAAACTCCTTGAAATTTTTTTCCTTATTATATATGTAAGCTTTTCAAGAGTCAGGCATGTTATAATGCTTCTCAACCAAAGTCCAATAGAGGGGTGATTACCATTTTTCCAACATAAAGCAATACAGCGCCTTGCTTGTATTAAACATAAGTCAATCAATTTTCTTTCTTTAGTAGACAAAGTACAACTGTCTTCATACATATTCAATATACATAATGCAGGGCATAAAGGAATTGGAGTGGAAATAAATTGTGAAATATATAGAGTCACCTCCACCCAAAATTTTTGTACCTCCTCACACTCCCACACACAATGAAAAAATGTACCTTGTATCTTCTTGGATTTAAAACACAGATCAGGGATATTAGGGTTGAATTTATTTAATCTTACAGGAGTAATATAAGTTCTCATTATCCAGTTATGTTGTAGCAATCTCAAACGGGAGTTTAGTGGGGGTTTTTGTGTGCATTTGTAACCCCGCCGGTCCTACACCACCCAATGCGCTCCGAACTGGTATCGAACTGGCGACCTTCCGCATAGGACTCAGTTGCTCTAACAAAGAGGCTAAAGACCATGACCTCTAGCGGCTGTCGCTAGAGCACCTTTAGAGGTCAGAGGAGTGAGGTGTACCTGCACAGCACACACTAGCTGGCCTCCGTTACACATTCAAACAAATTATATTCCAGTCCTCCAGATCCATGCTAGTCTTTGAGTTTTCTTTATGATTTTCTCTTAATATGTTATATAATTGTGTAATCCGGCCTTTTATGGAACAATCTTGTTCTGTAAGAGTTTCCAATAACTGTGGAACTGTGGAACTGGGGGGGGGGGCAGTGTTGAATTTTTCAAATGTGTAAAAATAAAACTTCTCAATTGTAAATATTTAGGGGTAGACATTAGTACAATACAATTTAATGGGTAAATAAATAAATAATATGAATAATTCTCATTATTTTCCCTCTACAGCTGTATCCCTTCTAGCGCTGTCCGGTCAGAGAGTCCTGAAGACGACGTGCTGTTCACTGTAGTGGACGCTCCTCGACACAAGAGGCCGCTGCTGGCTCAGGTCTTCGGCTCTCTGAAGAAATCCCACAGTTCCACAGTGTCGCCCGCTGAGCAGATGTGTGGGAAAAAAACAGCTCCAGACGTCCACATCCAGCCCGAGTTCGAGCTCACGACTGTCCATATCAGCAAAACCAAGCAGTCTCTGGGTATTCACGCTTCTTTTTTTAATTAGGGCTGCATTATGCTGGACAAATATGTGATATTTTATTAAGATACACTGTATAACATATCCCTTGAGGAATTCTATATTATTAGCTATTTTTTTATGTAATGATCACAGTAAAATAAACAGGTAATAAACTTTAAACTCTTATGCATACAACAGAACAAGCAACAAAACATATCTTTAATTATTTACTTTAGTTTTTTACTTCTATGCATGTAAGACTTAATATATATTACTAGTGTGTGTGTGTGTGTGTGTGTGTGTGTGTGTGTATACACAGTTGAAGTCAGAATTATTTGCCTTCTGAATTTTTTTTCTTTTTAAAATATTTTACAGTATGTCTGATTATATATATATATTTTTCTGGAGAAAGTCTAATTTGTCTTATTTGAAAGTCTAATTTGTTTTATTTACAATTTTTTTAATAACCATTTTAAGGTCAATATTATTAGCCCCTTTAAGCTATATATTTTTTCGTTAGTCTACAGAACTATGGAAGGTAAATCCTGCCAATTTTAAATAAATCAAATAAACATAGGAAATGAAAATGAAAATCAGATTAACAGTTTCATTTTAAAACATTAATCGCAAAATATCTGCCAAAATTCACATTGTCCCTGTCAAATTGATAATTAAAATGAAGTTGCCAATTTAACAATTCATTTTCACTGCATTTCCACGTCCTGCCTGCGGGACGGATGTTTGACGTTTGGTTCTCCTGTGTCCCGTGTTCCTCTTGCTGTACCAATGCAGCAGCTGCTTCACGTAAAAGCTGACTAACAGTTTATGCCATTTTACTTCTGTTATACTGTATATACACTAGTAACTCACGCTGTCCATCCATCAAAACCGTGCTTCTGCACTCGGGCTCTGTGTGTGAAAGCACTCGACGTCACTTGAATACGCCCCTCCCACTGATTAGCATAGGCTTTGCATAAAGGTTGAGGTTGAAAATGAAATCGAAAATGAAAACTGAAATGAGAAAGTGTCAATAAAAGGAAAGCTTAAATTTACGTTTTAATTTGAATTATGTCACTATTAGAGCGAGAACATTAATAACACGCTTTGTAAAAATTGTGTTTGCATTTTATTTTTCAGTTTGACTTTTTATTTTAATATTGGCAGTCTTGACGTGCAAATGCAGTGGAAATGAAATGTTAAATCGGCAACTTCATTTTAATGATCAATTTGACAGGGACGATGTGTTGTCAAAGTGAAAATGAAAATTAAATAATTTCATTTCCTTTTTAATTTTGGCAGATATTTTGCGATTAATGTTTTAAAATGAAATTGTTAATCTGATTTTCATTTTCATTTCCAATGTTTATTTGATTTATTTAAAATTGGCAGGATTTACCTTCCATACAGAACAAACCATCGTTATACAATAACTTGCCTAATTACCCTAACCTGCCTAGTTACCCTAATTAACCTAGTTACGCCTTTAAATGCATCATAATTTTTTTCTGTTTTCCATAACGATTATTTTAACCATAGTTTTAGTCTGAGCATGCTGTTTTTATATTATCTCAACACTCAGTCCTAAAGATCTGTTGCTTCTTCTGTTTTCTGTGTGTCAGGGATCAGTATATCTGGAGGATCAGAGTCTCGTGTTCAGCCCATGGTGAAGATCGAGAGGATTTTTCCAGGAGGAGCCGCGTCTACGAGTGATGATCTGCAGGTGAATAAAAAAACCTGTGGATGATTGAACACATTTCCCAGTGCTGGGTTGCAGCTGGAAGGGCATCCGCTGTGTAAAACATATGCTGGAATAGTTGGCGGTTCATTCCGCTGTGGCGACCCCTGATGAATAAAGGGACTAAGCTGAAGGAAAATGAATGAATGAACACACACAGTGTCTGAGCTCATGATGTTTCTGTGTGTTTCTCAGGCTGGTTTTGAGCTGGTGTCAGTGGACGGCGTGTCTCTGCAGGACGTCACCCATCAGGACGCAGTGGACATCATACGACAGGCCTTCAGTAATAAGAGCATTAACCCCATGCAGCTTGTGGTCAAAGTTCCCAGAGATCCCAGAGTCTCGTGACGCAGGATTCATGCCTTACCGTATGTATTCATCACACACAATCATCATTATAGTGACTAAAGTGTTTAACCCCCTGGAGTTGAAGACCGCGTATACGCCTTTTCATCTGTAGTGTCGTCAAACTGCTGAAATGAACTCAAACTACACTTTCAGTTTTGATCGTACAGATAAGATCAATATGTCAATCCAATCTGCTGTGTCTACTTTTTGTTGTGTATACTCACAACAACAACAAACGTGTGTGTGCTTTTACAAAATAAGGAAAACATTTACATTTAGTCATTTAGCAGACGATTTTATCCAAAGCGACTTACAAATGAGGACAAGGAAGCAATTTACACAACTATAAGAGCAACAATGAATAAGTGCTGTAGGCAAGTTTCAGGTGTGTAAAGAAAGTGTAAGAAGCAAAACATTAGTAATTAATTTTTGTAATACAGTTGGCGGTAGAACCAGAGAGGCAATTGCAGATTAGGAAGTGTAGTGGAGATTAAATAGTTGAGTTTTTAGTGGTTTCTTGAAGACAGCGAGTGACTCTGCTGTTCTGATGCAGTTAGGGAGTTCATTCCACCAACTGGGCAGATTGAGCGTGAGAGTTCGGGAAAGTGATTTCTTCCCTCTTTGGGATGGAACCACGAGGCGACGTTCATTCACAGAACGCAAGTTTCTGGAGGGCACATACATCTGCAGAAGCGAGAGCAGATAAGGAGCAAAGCCAGAAGTCACTTTGTAAGCAAACATCAGAGCTTTGAATTTGATGCAAGCAGCAACTGGCAGCCAGTGCAAACGGATGAGCAGCGGAGTGACATGTGCTCGTTTAGGTTCATTGAAGACCATTCGTGCTGCTGCGTTCTGGAGCTGCTGAAGAGGCTTGATAGAGTTAGCTGGAAGCCCGGCTAGTAGAGAGTTGCAATAGTCCAGTCTGGAGAGAACAAGAGCTTGAACAAGGAGTCGAGCTGCATGTTCAGATAAGAAGGGTCGGATCTTTCTGATGTTATAGAGTGTGAATCTGCACAATCGAGCAGTTCTAGAAATGTGGTCAGAGAAGTTCAGTTGGTCATCAATCGTTACTCCAAGGCTTTTCACCGTTTTGGATGCAGTAATGGTTGCCCCATCCATCTGGATTGAAAAGTTGTGATGTAAAGTCGGGTTGGCAGAAACTTTAAGCATTTCTGTTTTTGTGAGGTTCAGCTGAAGATGATGATCTCTCATCCAGTGTGAAATGTCTGACAGGCAGGCTGAGCTGTATTTATCCATCCTTAAAATTGCAAAACTGCATTCGGACATGCCTCTTTAATGCTTCTGCGCCATGCACTTTAGACTTTCCTTAGATCATTAAAACAGAGCCCAATATCTTCATAGTAATAATTAATTTAGCTTAATTTAGCAAGTTCCATGCAACTCAGTCAGGGCTAAATTCAGCCAGGATAGATTGAAAATCCCAGCTTAATCCCTTATCTTGCTTGTGTGCACTGCCCCTCTGGAATCATGTCAGAAAAGATAAACCAGACTGCCTCAGAAATCACAGCTGCCAACAAAATGCACATTCAATATTACGTGATGCAGTGCCAATATAATAAACACCAAATAAAGATGTGTGAAGTGCAGTTTTGTGGTTGCAAAGAGCACTATAACACAACATCTTTTAACTTTTAATTGTTTGTTAAATTCAAAATAAACACTTTTAACTTATTATGAATATCATTAATTCATTTTTCTTTAGCTTAATCTCCTTATTCATCAGGGGTCGCCACAGCGGAATAAACCGCCAACTTATCCAGCATATGTTTTACACAGTGGATGCCCATCCAGCTGCAACCTAGTACTGGGAAACACCCATACACACTCATACACTACGTCCAATGTAATTGATCAATTCCCCAATAGCGCATGTGTTTGGACTGTGGGGGAAACCGGAGCACCCGGAGGAAACCCACACCAACACAGGGAGAACATGCAAACTCCACACAGAAACGCCAACTGACCCAGCCGGGACTCAAACCAGCAACCTTCTTGCTGTGAGGCGATCATGCTAACCACTGAGTTAGCTCCTTATAAATATCAGTATTTTTAAAGCGAAGTGTTGCCAGCATTGAATAAAACACAGGAAACGTGATCCATTGTAGGAGTTTATTACAAACAGCTTTTAGGACCATTTAAATATACAGCACGAAAAATATACAGTGTGTTGGCTTCATACAAATACTGTTAACATGTTAATTAATAAAAAAAGATGACAACACCGCCACAATCACCGACAAGATACAGAGCAGATACACAGCAGCGATGCTTTGGTCTATTCACAGTGGCTTCTATATGGTGCACGACTATATATTACTCAGTATTATGAAAGTCTAATGCTTGGATTTGGTACAGATATATAACAGTCAGTAGCTTTCATGATTGGTATTTCCTCATTTTACTGTTAAAATTGTCCAAATTTAGTTAATTGGCTGCTTACACAACACAACATATTAGTAATAATGTACTAATAATAACTTATATTGTTTGTTGTGTTTTACACCTGTAAATAATAATAATAATAAACTAGTAATAGCTGAAGTGGTGTTCTCAGAAATGCCGGGTTGTTATTAACTGCAACATTAATGTAAAAATAAACTGCAGATGAGCAAACAATTGAGTTTTTTATGATGAACCCATGTACATGAAATGATCTGAGCTCCACACTTTGTACTTATGAAATCAACACAAACAGTTTTTGCTAATTAAACACTGTTGGGATTATTCAGACGTGATGTAATTGCAGTTAAATAAGGCGGTTTTATAATGTCACTCCTAATGCTGATGTTGTGAATTTTTTGGGGATTTTCTAATAATAATAAAAAAATTATAAACACTGGATGGAAATAACAAGGTCCTTAAAACCTTAAAATCTGCATATAAACATTTCACTTGTGATGGATAATTCATATTTGTGACCCTGGACCACAAAAACCAGCACTAATAGCCAAAAATATATAGCATGGGCCAAAATTATTGATTTTTATATTATGTCAAAAGTCATTAGAATATTAAGATCCTATTGCATGAAGATATTTTGTAAATATCCTACCATAAATATATTAAAACCTTTTTAATTATTAATATGCATTACATATTTTGCACATTTACACAACTTTAAAGGGCACCTATGGTGGAAAATCTACTTTTCAAGATGTTTGGACAGACGTGTGTGTAATTATAGTGTATAGATCGTCATATTGGAGTGATATAAACACACACACTCCTTTTTTTTATTTTTTTATTTAAAGAGCCCATATTATGGGTTTTTGAAAATGCCCCTCCATGTAGTGTGTAACACAGCTCTAAGTGAAGTGAAGTATCCAGCTAAGGCTTAAATCTGTAAGAATACAGTGTTTAAAACTGTTGATTCATCTATAAAAGAGTCGATTCATAGTGCTTCAAACGAGTCGCCTTGATACCGACTCATTAGGTGTTTCGCCATGACGTACGAACGAAACAAAGTTTTTCACGTGCACGCGCAAACCCGGGAGATTTCAAACCTGAGGCCCCGCCCTCTGACGCAGACACACACACACACACACAAACACACACACACAAACACACACCCACAAACATGCCGGTCGATTGAAGTCACACTGCAGATGGATATTATCGAGTATCTACCCAAAGATGAAACCTCAGCATTATAACCAAGCAGTTGGAAACTACTGGAAACTTCTGGAAGCTACATGCTACAAAGAATACTTCATCTGCGTTTGTTAAAGGAAGGATCAGTAACTTACTGATGGACATCAGGATGGGTTTCTTCCATTTCTCAAGTGTAAGTACGTGCGGTTAAAGTTGTTGCCTCGTTGACTCTGGCTTGCAAATGTATTTAGTTGTGTTTTGTTACTTGTAACCGAGTGTACTGTATCAGGTTAACTGGCTATATTCTCTTATCGCGTGCAAAGTCACGTTAAAAACGCGACGCGTGCTGCTTTGTTTATGGAGCTCCGTGGTAACGTTAGAGGTGTGCATACCCGCGGCTGTCCCCGCGCCAGATTTCTGCGGCGCGGGAATAAATTTCCGAATAAATCGCCGGAGCGGTCAGTAACGGGTTTGATTTGGGACGGAAGCGGGCTGCCTGAGAAAGAGAAAGATGTGTCTGCTTGGTGCTTGTGTGTTAGTGCGCACGCGCGCGTATGAGAGAGAGAGAGAGAGAGAGAGAGAGAGAGAGAGAGAGAGAGAGAGAGAGAGAGAGAGAGAGAGAGAGAGAGAGAGAGAGAGAGAGAGCGAGAGAGAGAGAGAGAGAGAGAGAGAGAGAGAGAGAGAGAGAGAGAGAGAGAGAGAGAGCGAGCGAGCGAGAGCTTTATGCTTGGTGCTGTGTGTGTGTTTATACAGATTTTCGGTTTTGTTCTCCCCCGCTCTTTAGCGGGATCGGGCGCGGCGGGCAGAATACGGGGCGTGTTCTAAGGCTAAAACCTGGCGGGTGCGGGCGGAAGCGGGAGCGTTCTCGTCCGGAGGTGTGTGTGTGTGTTTGTGTGTGTGTGGCAGCTAAAATCCACGCCTACACTATCTAGCGTGTATGAACTGTGATTACTTTTTAAATTGCTGATTAGCTATTGGCCATTTCACTCTCTGACTGAAGGCAGTCGACCAATCGCGACAGACTGTCATCGGTCCAATCAGCGCAGATTAGCTTCGCGCTAAGGAGGGGTTTGGGAACAAATGAATAACTGAACGATTCATACGGGAGTCGCTGGAATAATTAGGTAAAAATAAATGCAGATTATAAGACCATGAAAGTGTTTTTTGACCTTGCATGCATATTAGACTGTTGTTGGAGACCCTTACAACCAAGATATGACCCTATTTCATGTATAATATGGGCTCTTTAACAACATAAAAACGGTGGACCAATTGGAGCGGTTTTCAGAGCGACCGCAACTTGGCATAGGAGAGCGGTCCCCCCGCCCACCAATATTGATTGACAACCGCGCGTCACGATCATATCCTCAGTTTGTTGTTTCACGTCCGCCATTTTCAGCGTGTGAGTCAAAGCAATATCACTAGAGGAACACCCGTGCTCTATTTTTAGATGTAAGGCTCATTGGGCTCAACACAAGATCAACATTCTCCACATAATCGCTGTAATCGGAATTATTGTTTGCACCTTTTGCTAGGTTTGCAAACATCTTTAGTTTTATTGCGTCTACCTTAAACTTCAGCCGTTTGCATTTCTCGCGAACACAGAAGCTCCCTGTGATCTTAACTAGGTGCAGCTGGAAAAGTGCAAACACGTTGCTTCATGTGCGCGTCTCTCCATTGCTAATAAAATAACAAACTTGCCTGCAGGTCGCACACCAGAAGCGCCTCTCTGCGTAGTGCGGCAACGTGCATTTCGGAGTTCTGGGCGTGGGTTTCTGCCGGGGTGCTCGCGGCAACGCTTCAGGTCGGCGGGATTTGGGGCGGCGTTGTGATTTCCCTGGTGGAGGCCTGTGTTTGGAGTTCTGGAATGTGTGGCGCGACGGTTCGAAACTTCATGTTTCTGCCGCACCACTGAGAGTGTCTAAGAGTACTTTCACACCTACACTTTTGTTTGGGAACGGGTCTCGTTTGCCCAGTTAGCGCGGTTCGTTTGACATATGTGATCAGGGCACTCGCGCTCTGTTCCGCGCTAAATCAAACGCTCCGAGATCCCTTGAATGAGGTGGTCTCGGCTCGATTGAAACGAACCCTGTAGCGGTTCAATTGCAGTGAGAAAGCGATCTGATCCGAGCGCGGTTATATCACAGTGTTTTATGGATATGTAATAGGCATACGGCTATATGAAGAGAGAATTATGAATAGGGCGGGAAGTTTTGCGAGTCTTCGGATGCCCTCAAACGAGTGATGATCTCCCGGTAATCTCACGTCTCCCTCCCGGTCCTCAAATAGGCATCGTCGCGCACCCTTCTCACCCCTCCCCACCGCGTCTCTCCTCAGACACATCGCACACTCGCGCACCCTGTCAATCACCACCAAACCACCACCTCTCCTGACAGCTGAGCGGGACGCTGCAAAATAAACCCTGACACTCTGACCAATGTAAGGAGAGTTTACTCACACGTGACTTGTTTTAGCTCTGTTGGTCCGATTAGAAACTTTGGAGTGTGAAAGTGAACCGCTCCAAGAGCAAAGAGCAACAATGTAACAATTGTAATCTCTGCTTCAGAACAACTGAATCCATTCACAGGTGTGAAAGCAGCCTTAGTGTGCTGTGTCGCGGCTCTGGTGCCTCAGTCAAAGTTAATTCGGTGTGCGTGGTTATTAGTCTGGGTGTACAAGCTCGGCACTTGAAACTAGCACACAGTTTGCTGTAAAACTATACAGAGACACAAATGATTGTGTACTCTCTGCTTGGTCTGTGTCCGAGTCATACATGTACGGCTGAATGCTGATCCTAGATTAGCTTCTATCTCTGTCTGTCTGCCTGTCTGCTGCAAAGTAAACACAGAGCGTGGCTCTTGGCTCCGCCCCCTTGTTACGTTGAGCGGGAAGCCGAGACTAATTTTCATGTGAAGCAACACGCCCCTAAAACAGCGAGCTGTGTACACACCCACAACATCACACTTTTAAACACATTATAATAAACAAATCTTAACTGTGTCCTGAACTGAACCTAAACTGGCACACTCAGAACAACCAGAATATTTATATTAAATCTTAAAAAATGGGTCAACTATTAATTTTCTCAATATTTAAAGTTTTTTTTGACCCTCATATTTCAGATATTCAAATAGTTGCATCTCAGACAAATATTGCCATATCATAATGAACCGTAAATCAAATGCAAAACTTAATAATAATTTTTTTTTCCGCATACAAATAAATGCATATGTGAGCTAAATCTGTATAAATCTGAATTTCAAACAGTTTACCCTTATGACTGGGTTTGTGGTAGTAATGGGAAGTTCGGATCGTTTTACTGACTCGGATCTTTGAGTCTCGTTCATCAAGATGAATGAATCTTTTTCCGAGTCATTTCGTTCATTTGGTTCAATTTGCCAAAATATTATTATAATGTTACGAATTGCTTCCAAACACATCTACAACAAGCCCAAAAGGTTGATTGCATGATAAATAAGTCATAAATAGAATACTATAAGAAGGAGAAAATAATAATTCAATGTTTACCTGCTCTTTTGTCTATAAAGGCATGCTGTCTCTGCTCAGCTCACCTCTTCATGTCTTTAAATGTCAGGGTTCATTTATGTTACACTGACAGTCACATATAATCTTAATCAATGCACAGTCTGAGCTGATAGGAGCCATGATCGTTCGTTGTTTACGTGATAGAATGACTCAAACCCGAGGAGTCGAGAGATGAGCAGTTAATTTCTTCTTTCGGCTCTAAACGTGTATGATTGGCCCGTGAGGAACGAGTGACTCAGACCCGATCGAGGACTCGAGAGGTGAACGGATCAATTCTTTTTCCGGCTCTAAACGCATATGATTGGCTTCTGCCAATGTGATGAAGACTTGAAATTAATGATACTACCTGCACAAATGTGCACACGTGCGGATGAACGAATCACTTCCTGAGAGGACTCGTAGTTCCCGGGTCATATTGAAGATTCGTTCAAAATGAACGAATCGTTCATGAACGACCCATCACTAGTTTGTGGTCCAGGGTCACGTATTTAATGAAACATCAGCAATAAACTGTAATGAAAGCATTTACTGCATATTGCGTTAGTGGTCATTGTTCCCTTGATGAACGTTTTATGTGATATTTCAGTTTATTTCGCAACTTTACACACCAAAGTGCACTTCTGTGAGTTCACAAACATCGCGAGCAAAATAATTCATGTCTAAATGGAGTTGCACCAGTTACTGGGTGACACAAATCATCATGTGACACTCAAAATATAACTTCACTGTCCGCCTGCTGTGGGCCGTATTAAAGGGACAGTTCACCAAATATGAACATTCTGTCATCATTTAATCATCATGCTCCAAACCTGCTTGAGTTTCTGTCTTCTGTTGAACTCAGTTGAAGTTAAACTGGAAAATGCTGCTATTGACTTCCATAGTGTTTTTTCTTCCTATGCAAAGTGAAAACTGTGGCCTGAAAACCATGCATGCCAAACTCCGAAAATGCTTTGAAATTAAATATTTAATCCAATGATTAATAATCATTACAATTTAACCCAATATACTAAATGATAATGATTAAAAAAAACACAAGATAATGAACCACAATTTAATCTCAAATGTTATATCCCAAAACTATAGTGCATCACGGGTTCCTACTATGGATGTCAATGGCTGCTTTTCCCCAACATTCTTCTAAATATCTGTGCACTATTCTACCTCATTTTATAGTATAAATAGTGTAAGATGAATGCATTGTAAATACCCAGATGATGCACTTATTTAGAGAGGCTACGTGTGAAGAGGGACAACGTGTGAAGGAGAGGGTTTACTGGTGAAGGGGAGGAGCTACTTGTGAATAGGAGGATTTGTGTGTAAAGGGGAGGAGCTACATGTAAAGGGGAGGAGCTACTTGTGAATAGGATGAGTTGTGTGTAAAGGGGAGGAGCTACATGTAAAGGGGAGTTGTTACTGGTAAAGAGGAGGAGCTACTTGTAAATAGGAGGAGTTGTGTGTAAAGGGGAGGAGCTACATGTAAAGGGGAGGAGCTACTTGTGAATAGGATGAGTTGTGTGTAAAGGGGAGGAGCTACATGTAAAGGGGAGTTGTTACTGGTAAAGAGGAGGAGCTACTTGCTAAGAGCAAGTAGCTAACATGGATTTTATTAAGACACTATTAGTGTTTTTATGTGCTTTATGAAGGCTGAAAAACAGTGTCGATACGTTTAGGGTCGTGTCTGAGTCCACTAGATCCTTTCAGAGGTGCATCCAGCTCTGTGAGCTCATAAACTCCTCCAGAAACTGAACCTGGATGATGGAGGCTTTCAGCGGTGCTTCTGACTGAGCCGAGCCCAGTTTGACGAATTGTTGTCGGTGTCGGCTGGAGGATTTCCTCCGGGACAACAACAACAGGCGGTACGTCACAATCACGCCCCCACAAGAGCAAGCTCCTGATTGGTTAACGCGGCGCGAATGTACGCTGAAGTTCATATTTTTTAACTTGAGCGATTCAAACGCACTAAACACTCAATTCGCTCCGTGCCATTCGGTCAAATTGCGTCATTCGCGCTGCGCCATTCGCACATATCGCACCGCAGGATGTCTATTCACGCGTTTGCATTGACTTAACATGTAAGTCACTCATGCTTGACGCTCCTTCCACGTCTGGTGTGAACACAGCATTATGTGTAAAGGGGAGGAGCTATGGTGAAGGGGAGGGGCTACTTGCGAATAGTTACTTGTGAAGGGGAGGAGTTATCAGGCACTGAGAATGAATTACTTAATATTAGATTGTGCAAGCAAAACTCTCCAACAAAATGATGGCAGTTTGGTCTTTTATTTCACTTTTTTGGCAACCTTTACGCCTGTTTCATACCGCAAGCAGAGCGTGAGCAGCGTGCAGGTGTTTGCCTTTCACACGACTGCGTCTGCAGCGCAGCTCATCGGCAGCTGCTGCACAGATCAATCTATCTCTGTCTATTCTATCGTTACCTGTATATCTATAAATTCACTTCTGCTTCACTTCTCATCAGCACCATGGCCCGCGGCGACTTCCTCCTATGCTGTTTCCTTAACCTTGCAAGTCTTTATTTTACAAATGATGTAGATCCTACTGTCTGCTTCTCACGCTCTGGGAAGTGTCATTCCTGTACTTTCAGGTGTACTCAGTCAGAAGACAATCGCCTGTGAGATCATGTCATTGTGTTTTTGATTGTCAGCATAATGTAGGCCTTTAGCTTTAATAATATTTATGCAATATAGTTATGATGATGTTTGTACATGATCAAACGAGTGTGGAACTTAAGCAAAACTGACAATACATTTGTTTTAAATTTGGTTTTGTAGTTCAGGCCCAAATAAATATTTGTTGCTGTTTTTAATCATTTAAGTTTATTTGATTTTATATATAAAAATCAGGGTGACGCGGTGGCGCAGTGGGTAGCACTCTCGCCTCACAGCAAGAAGGTCGAAGAGTCTCGGCTGGGTCAGTTGGCATTTCTGTTTGGAGTTTGCATGTTCTCCTCATGTTGGCGTGGGTTTCCTACGAGTGCTCCAGTTGACGGTTCATTCCGCTGTGGCGACCTCTGATTAATAAAGGGACTAAGCTGAAGAGAAAATGAATGAATATTTAAATCAGTGGATATTATCGATGCATTTAATGGATAAAATTGCTGCTTTTTACTGTCATTCAATGTGTTTTTGGTCATTTTCAATGCACTGTCACTTTAATTAAGCGTGAACGTCGTGGCCAAAATAGACCCAGTGCCGAAACCAGGGCTTAATTTGTGCCGGAACAAGCCAGATCATTCATTCATTCATTCATTTTCTTGTCGGCTTAGTCCCTTTATTAATCTGGGGTCGCCACAGCGGAATGAACCGCCAACTTATCCAGCCAGTTTTTACACAGTGGATGCCCTTCCAGCCGCAACCCATCTCTGGGAAGCATCCACACACATTCACACACACTCATACACTACGGACAATTTAGCCTACCCAATCCACCTGTACCGCATGTGTTTGGACTGTGGGGGAAACCGGAGCACCCGGAGGAAACCCACGTGAACGCAGGGAGAACATGCAAACTCCACACAGAAACGCCAACTGAGCCGAGGCTCGAACCAGCGACTTTCTTGCCGTGAGGCGACAGCACTACCTACTGCGCCACTGCTTCGCTCACAAGCCAGATCCAGAACTTCTGAAATCTGATCCGGCACCTCATTTTATCGATTCCCCTCCTCACACGCAATCCTCCACTTTCTTCCTTGACTCCCTCTTCACGTTCGTCCATGACACTCCCTGCCCCGCTCTGCTGCACACTTCCATTTATTTGCCACAGCTCCCCAACCCTCTTCACTTTCATCCACGATACCTCTCCCGTCTCCGATTACATGCTGGATCCGTTACCCCGATCTGTTGCTGTACATCGAAATTTACAAATTAAGCACTGGCCGAAACTATCACAGCACTGCTGCTTCAGCCACGCTCACGCCTTGTGCTGACGCACTGCTTCTGCGTGTGGGATGTAAGCTCTAATCGAGGGCTGTCAAACTCAATTCCTGGAGGGCTGCAACCCTGCACAGTTTAGTTCCAACCCTGCTCCAACACACTTACCTGTAGGTTTCAAACAAGCCTGGATCAAACAAGATCAGGTGTGTTTAATTAGGGTTGGAACTAAACTGTGCAGGGCTGCGGCCCTCCAGGAATAGAGTTTGGCATCTCTGCTCTAATCTGTTAACATGGCCGGCGAAAAAAACACACAATCTGCTCACGCTCGCGGTGTGAAACAGGCTTTAGACATTAACTGGGAAATGGGTCAAATTTCCATTTAGTAAAAACTGTTATTGTTCCATTTGGGACGACACCAAACTCACATGCTGCATGGTTGAGTGTATAAGTGCATAGTGCAGGGGTGCTCAATCCTGTTCCTGGAGATCTACCTTCCTGCAAAGTTCAGATCCAACCCTGATCAAACACACCTGAGGCAATTAATTAGGACCTGAACAGCACTTGATAATTACAGGCAGGTGTGTTTGATATGGGTTGCAACTGAAATCTGCAGGAAGGTAGATCTCCAGGAACAGGGTTGGTCACCCCTGGCATAGGCTGTTTCTCAATTCCAAGAACGCAGAGAATGGACTTGCGTTCTTGTGGAGACCGGTCTTGCCAGGTGTCCTCGGAAGAACGAACTCGGGAGACCGCGAGGGCAGAGAACGCGTCCTTTGAGAAATGGGATGCTGCGTTCTTCCTGATGGTCATGTGACCTTCACTCGTTTTAAATGGAAATTATTTAAATATTACAGCACTCATACAACGATTTATTGTTTCCCCTTCTCTTCAAAATATATACTTTGCATAAAAACATTATCAATATACTCTGCACAATATAAATAAAACTGATTTTAATACGAATTTCAGCAAACAAATACCCTTAATGTGTTTATTCCTTTTTTAAGATGTTCATGTTAATGTTTACTTTCACCGTTTCATTTAGGGAAACTCCTGAGGTAAATAAATTATATCTCTGAACTTTAATAATAAATCTAAATTAAATGCAGCGCTTCCCACCTCCAGTCGCAATGACTTCTGGGACTTCCAGAGCGAGTTCGGTGCTCAAGTCTGCATCAGTGCGTCAATATCAAGATCCGGGAAGTTTCACGCGTCCTCCGTACTTGCGGTCTTGAGTATTGGAACGGAACTTAGGCAGCTGATGATGACGTTACACGAGAACACGAGGACGCAAGACCGCTGAAGAACGCATATTGAGAAACAGCCATTAGTCAGGGGTCACCAACCCTGTTCCTGGAGATCTGGTTGCAACCCTGACCAAACACACCTGCCTGTAATTATCAAGTGCTGCTTCAGGTCCCCATTAATTGGTTCAATGGTGTAATGTGCATGGTGTATAACCTGGCATGCAACTTTTATTTTGTGTTCAACAGAAGAAAGAAATAAAATTTTACAACCACTTGACTTCAACTAAATGAAGATATGTATTTTTTGGGTGCGCTGTCCCTTTAACAACCCTTAGCATTGAATGCAGAGCACATTTCTCAAATGAGTGCGGCAGTAGATGATTCCTTAGTATGAAAGTGAGAAATTTCCCAAAACCCGTACTCAAAACACTCTTAGATCTCTGTAGCCGCGATGTCATCAAACGTGACTTCATTCCCGCTGCTGTCGTCGTCCTGTTCTCTGGACTCCAGCTCCAGACTGAGCTCCCGCAGGGATCGCTCCAGATCACGGTTCCTCTTGTACATCTGCACGTAGTTCTGCTGCAACTGTTTTTGGTAGCGAATCACTTTATCCTTCTCCTCCTCCCAGCTCTTCCTCTCGCTCTCGAACGCAGCCGCCTGATCAGAAAATCTCTGCCGTTCGTACGCCAATTCAGCTTTTAGTCTGTCCGCCTGCTGCCTGGAGGTCTTCAGCTCTTCAGTTTCTTCAGCCAAACGTTGCTCTTTTCCAGACGCAGCAGCATTTAGAGCATCCCGCATCTGGCTCGAATCCTCCTCCAGGTGGCTTATTTTCTCTCGTAGAAGCTCGTTCTCACTCTTGCGCCGCTGCAGTTCGTTCTGGCAGACCTCCAGCTCCAGGATTCGGGTTCGAGAGGTCGTATTCGCCTCCTGAAGCTGATTCTGGCTGGTTTGGAGCTCCGAACGCACCTCCCGCAGCTGCCCGCGCACCGTCACCAGCTCACCCACACGCTGGGCCAGATCCGCCTGCAGGTCCTTCAGCTGCTGCTTCAGGAGGGAGATCTCACCTGACTTCTGGCACACCTGCAGGACACCATCACAACAACACAAGCAGATGAGAAAACCAGAGAAGAAGACAACATGTGTGTGAAGTTCCAGCTCAAAACACCACACAGATAATGTTTCAAGAGTTCACACTTAGCTGATGATTGCTTATAAAGCTTGTTTGGCATGCTGTCCCAGGAGAAAGCCCTGAGCTCATAAGATCCTCAAGCCCGGGGCTCCCTCCCATTTGCAAGGCGAGATGGGAGTTTGAGCTCAGGTAGATCTGGAGATCTCCCCTGCTGTAGTAGCTTATAAATAGTTAGTGATTGCTCTTAAAGGGCCTTGAAACCCCCCGTTTCAGCAGGATGTTTTCACACCTCTGGTTTAAAAAAAAGGCAGGAAAGTGGGTGTGTCCAGCTCTGTTTGGGTGGAAGTGTCGGGGGAGGGAAAATGGGCAGGGTTTGAATAAAAATGTGGGCACTCGCTGAGGACAGAAAGACAGTGTGTTTAATGACGGTGAAATGTTTGATACCGCACGTCGTATTGGAGAAAATAGCCTCTGCATTTCTCTGTAAAATACGACAAAAATTCAACACGACGGTCGGCAAAAGTTTGCTTACAGTGTTCACGTGTTTACACACAGAGAGCAGCATTTACAGCGGATCTTTCAATATTGTAGTGATACTGTAAACTAAGTAACTTAGAAATCATTTTGACTAAGGTCTGTCTTTAAACACTGAAAGAGTTCTGCTGACTATACCAACTATAACTTTGCCATCTGAATAAACAAAGAAAGGGCGCTGATCGCACACACTTACCGAATCTGTAGACAGGACAATCAGCTCATACTGGAGCTGCGTCTTTTTAAAAGGAGACGAGCAGCAAATCTGGATCTCACCATAGATGAGAAATGCTCGAGTAAAAAATGTTCCAAACAAACGCATTTCTGCTGCTCGTCGCGTCTACGGATCCACGCGTGAGTCCAGCAGCGCTCTCATAGAGAGAAAATGAAAACCAAACCTTCACATTATAAAGCAACACTGGCGACCCGTATCTCCAAACAATTCTTATTCTTTTCACACAACTTTTGGCAACACGACATGTGTCGTCTCTCTGCCGCCTGAACACTGTTTCAGGTACAGTCTGAACTTCAGCGTACATTCGCGCCGCATTAACCAATCAGAAGCTTGCTCTTGTGGGGGCGTGATTGTGACGTAGAACCTGTTGATGGTGTCCCAGGGGAAATCCTCCAGGCGACACCGACAACAATTCATCAAACTGGGCTGGGCTCAGTCAGAAGCACTGTTGAAAGCCTCCGTGATCCAGGTTCAGTTTCTGGAGGAGTTTATGAGCTCACAGAGCTGGATGCACCTCTAAAAAGATGTAGTGGACTAAGACAGGATCCTAAACGTATCGACGCTGTTTTTCAGTCTCCATAAAGCACATTAACACTGTTATTTCCTTAATAAAATCCATGTTAGCCATTTAGCTATGAAGCTAGAGTCACCGGGCAGACAGAAGCCCTGCCCATCACGCGAATCCGCGTCTGTTCTGAAGTGAATTTGACACGCGATTGAAGCGGATTTGACGCGCGAATCAAGCGGGGGTTGACGCGCGAATGAAGCGAGTAAACTTAAATGTTCACACAACTATTTATAAATTGCGCTATTCGCGCGTACCGCCTCTGGTTTAAACACAACATAAGAAACCTAGCATGCATATTAATGAAGTTGCAGCGCATACATAATGGAGCGCTCTGATTGGTTTGAACCAAGCCTCACTCATGCATTAATGCAACACACTCAGAGATGTAATATGGGACACTCTGGCTCAGGCGTCCAGTCTGCACGCTGGAATACACGCTATTATGTCATGACCGTGACGCAGCTTCAAAAATTCGTTTTAAACCGGAAGTACGAATTTGCCCAAATTTACGCAAAAACAACCAATTTACACTTTTTAGTGAGATATATGTGTCCTAATAGTGTTTATAGCAGTGTGGGACACGTATACCACTGTCAACAGCTCAACACATGTGCTCTGGTGTTTCGTGACCGGTGGAAGGAAACCGGCGAACCCAGGGGAAAACCCATGTGAGCATGGAGAGAACGTGTAAACTCCGCACAGAAACGTCGGCTGGCTTGGTAAGGACTAGAACCAGTGACGTTCTTGCTGTGAGGCAACAGTGCTAACCACTGGGCCACCGTGCGTCCATCTAGGAAAGGAGGAGGAGTAGAGGTGGAAGGGGGGATTCTTTAAAACAAAGATGGCTGTGATATGGAACTTAGAGTGTTTATAGTGGCTTAGGAATCGTCTGATTGGTGAATCATGAATAGAATAATGCGGGACCGGCTGCAAGCAATCATAAGCACGTGATCCTCTCGAAATTAGTTTATAAATAAACTTCACATTGTAAAGCTTCCTGTAGAACATATTAATTGAAATGAGAGACTTAGGCACTTCTTGAAGATGACTACAGAACAACCAACACGTTCTCAATAAAGGATTCTGCTTGGAAAAGTCTCCTAGCTTGAGTTCTGAGATTTACTCCATCTCCTGGCTCAGACTGGAATCCTCCTCACCTCCCATTTGGTCTCCTCCAGGCGGGGCCCGAGCTGTGTGTGTTCCCTCTCAAAGGATGAACAGCGCTCCTCCAGCCTCTGCCGCTCCTTCAGGATCTGCGTCATCTCCTCCTGATGCTTCTTCTTCTCCTGCTGCATCTGAAACACCTGCATCTGAAGCATCTGCTGCTCCCGCTGCGCTTTCTGAGACGCCTTCTGCATCTTAGCGGCGCACATCTGTCTGAACTCCTCAATCTCCAGCTCTGTGCGCTTCTGACGCTCCTCGTACACCTGCAATCAACACACACACACACAGAGAGTTCTTACAGATGCATACGATTCTTCAAAGTAGAAATAGTTGAACTCTTAGGCCCGGTTTACACTTTAGGTTTAGGTTTTTGCATTTTAGGTTTAAAATGTCGTTTTAGAATGAAAATGATCCGCGTCCACACTAGCGTTTCACCCAGCGTTTCTGAACAGCTCTCTGTCAACACCTAAACACTGAAAACGCACATCACGTGACCGCAAGCGCTGCAGCCTATCTAGCTTGATGAGAGCTGTGCTCATCGGAGTGTTCATCAAAGATCTCCCGCTGAATCTAATCTCACTATATTTGCTAAACGTGATATTTAATTAGGCTGGCTAGAGAAACAAACTTTAAGCTACTTAACTTATACTGCTTTAAAACTTTAAACTACTTTAAACTTAAAACTGCTTTAAAACTTTAAGCTACTTCAAACTTAAAACTGCTTTAAAACTTTAAACTACTTCAAACTTAAAACTGCTTTAAAACTTTAAGCTACTTTAAACTTAACACTGCTTTAAAACTTTAAACTACTTTAAACTTAAAACTGCTTTAAAACTTTAAGCTACTTTCTGCTTTAAAACTTTAAGCTACTTTAAACTTAAAACTGCTTTAAAACTTTAAGCTACTTTAAACTTAACACTGCTTTAAAACTTTAAACTACTTTAAACTTAAAACTGCTTTAAAACTTTAAGCTACTTTAAACTTAACACTGCTTTAAAACTTTAAACTACTTTAAACTTAAAACTGCTTTAAAACTTTAAGCTACTTTAAACTTAACACTGCTTTAAAACTTTAAACTACTTTAAACTTAAAACTGCTTTAAAACTTTAAGCTACTTTAAACTTAACACTGCTTTAAAACTTTAAACTACTTTAAACTTAAAACTGCTTTAAAACTTTAAGCTACTTTAAACTTAAAACTGCTTTAAAACTTTAAACTACTTTAAACTTAAAATAGCTTTAAAACTTTAAGCTACTTTAAACGTAAAACTGCTTTAAAACTTTAAGCTACTTTAAACGTAAAACTGCTTTAAAACTTTAAGCTACTTTAAACGTAAAACTGCTTTAAAACTTTAAGCTACTTTAAACTTAAAACTGCTTTAAAACTTTAAGCTACTTTAAACTTAAAACTGCTTTAAAACTTTCAGTCTAAGCTTTCTCAAGCCTAAGGCTCTCTCAAGCCTAAAGTTTGTCTTGACGAACTTTAATAATCTAGTTCATCTTGTTGTCTATATCTAACAACATATTCCCCGACTTTGGTCTTTTGAATCTATCACTTGTTCTCAGGTAACGTGTTTTGGCTGAGCGCAAAGATAAGTTAATAATTAAACCACGTAGCCTACATTTTGCATATCGACTGATTGCTTGCCTTTATTTCCTATAACGTATAAACTTATTGTATGTTATACTTTTATAATGGCCATTATTGATTATTAAAACTGATATTCAGCAATAGAGAGGGCATGTTTCGTGTTTAATGAAATTGAAAGGAGGCAGTGATGTTATAGGCTCCGTCTTGTTATGAATACGCACACAGTGGAAATGACGCTCATATATGCAGCACGACGCCTCAGCATTCCTGCTGTCTGTTAAGTTGTTAATATCAAAAGAAAAATAGCAGTTCCTTATATCATGTTTTCATATTATTACTGTACTAGGATATAGTGAAACAACGTATGCAGGATGATGTGAATACGGTTATAAAGTACACTGTTCCCTTTGAAAGATTTACTTGATGTGCACTCGAGAGTCTGTTTTCCATATCGAAAATGCAAAGTCTGAACTTACAAGGAGAGGATGCAGAACTGAACTGTGTGTAGGCTACTTAATATTGAGGAAAAGCCCCAATCAGAGAGGCGAATGTCTGCAGCCCCGCCTCCGTTTTCCCTCATCCACACTGAGACGGAGCAGCAGCGTTTCAGAATGAAAACGGCCTCTTCAGCGTTTCCGAAACGCTCCGTTTGCAGCGCTCAAAAACTCCGGCGTAGTGTGGACGGATGCGTAACCGTAGCAAAACTTATGCGTTTTCAAACTAAAAGGCATTAGAGTAAATGGGACCTTAGGCTCTGTGCGCACACACTTTTTTCTACACGGTTTGTTTACACTAAAACTGTGAATGAAACCGACACTTTCTGAAAACTCCAGCCAGGGTGAAGATTTTCCAAAACTGCTGGTACAGTGTGGTCTGTGGACGCTATCACTGGAGTTTTCACCTCATGGCATTAGCGTGTGCTGTTTTCTCCTGTCTGATTGGCCGACACGCTGGGTTCACAACAAATGCAAAAGATGCAAATGAGGCAAAATTCTGCACATTCGCGACAAGTGAAGTTTAATTGTAAACTAATTTCTAGAGGAGCATGTGCTCATGATTGACCCAGCTGGTCCAAATTACCTAATCATGATCCTCCAATCAAAGGATCCCAAGTCACTATATATATCCTTATTTCCTTTCTACACTATCTTTGTCTGGAAGAAACCCCCCTCCTCCCCTTCCTCCTTTTTCCAGGGTGGGCGGCACGGTGGCCCAGTGACTAGCACTGTTGCCTCACAGCAAGAATACCTATGGCGTTGGGTCCTTGCTGGGCCATCTGGTATTTCTGTGCAGAGTTAGCATGTTCTCCCCGAGTCCGCATGTGTTTCCCCCGGGTTCCCTGGTTTCCTCCCACCATCCAAATGTGCTCTATATTATAGATAAAATGAGCCTAATTTTACTCTAATCTTACTCTCAGGAAGTTCGCCTTGGCCTCAGCAGCAGGGGAGTTTGAGATCTACCTGAGCTCAATCTCCCCTCGCCCTGCGAAAGGGGGGAGCCCTGGGCTCGAGGATCTCTTGAGCTCAGGGCTCTCTCCCTGGACAGCACGCCAAACAAGCTATATATAAATCATGAGCTAAGTGTGAACTCTTGAAACGCATCGCATATTTCTTGTCCTCATGGTTGCATTAATTAGTATGTAATTCATTCGTGCAATTTATTAATTCAGTTTGGTGTGAACCCAGCATAAAATGGTCATTATCGCCACCTGTTGATTCTGCGTGTCCTTCAAATGCATCACAGTGCAACCCTGTTTATAAAAATACCTTGTACATGTGAGCATGACCTTAAAGGGATTATATGATATTACTAAAAATAATGTTATTTGGTGTATTTGGTGCACTGTAGTGTGTTTTATGCACTTCAATGGGCCTTTCAAGCAATAAAAAACATGACAGGATTATCCTTTGGTGATATAAGCTTTCAGGTATTATAAGTTGAACTATTTTTTTCTCATGCGTAATTGTGTTATTCATACATAATTCTGTATTGTAGCCTCAGAAATGTTTTTGTTAAATACGTTTAGATTAAGTCAGGGGTGCCAAAACTTGGTCCTAGCAGGCTAGTGTCCTGGAGAGTTTAGCTCTAACCCTAATCATACACACCTAAACCAGATAATCAAGCTCTTATGCCACGGAGTTTGCACATGCCAAATTCTGTCGTACGGTGCTGCGAAAAGGGGCGGGATTAAACAAAACGATATGACATTTAATAAAGCAAGTGACTGCTCCATATTGTACATTTTACTACAGAGAGATTATGTTTTGATCCTTGACTGGTCTCTACGCCGTCGCATGATGCGATTTCGCAGGTCAGAGTTCACCAAGCTTGTATTTTGCAATGCAACATTCTGCAAAACTGTGATTATGGCCTGCTGGATGTCACACAAGCTTGCGTTTCCGGTCCGTCGCATTCATATGCGTAAGCAAACATTGCAGTGTGTGACAGCTGACAGGTGTGTTTGATTGGGGTTGGAGCCAAACTCAGCGGAACACTGGCCCTCCAGGATCAAGTTTGGATACCCCTGGATTAAATACAACAGTTGTCATGACAACTTACTACTGTAAACAGAAGCCAGCAATTATTGCCCCGCCTCCAAGTTGTTCTGATTGGTCTACTGCTTTGAGACTGACATTGATGAGTGGGCTGCGAGTCCATTTTTTAATTATTTTAACTTCGTACTTGATGCATGAAAAAAGATGCAAGATGGTCACGCACATCAGCATTTGCATAGAAAAACAATGGAAAAATTGCAACGGAAAAGGCAAAAACTACCACCAACATAACGAAAGCGTGGTCAATTTAGGGTTAATTATACCGTATACTGAGATCAGCATCCCATAATGCAATTCACAACCGTAAATCACAAAATATGGAAACTGTTCATTAACAGTTTATAGTAAGTAGCTGATGTGGTGATAAATAAACAAGCTTGAGCATGCACCTGACAGATAGCGGCTTCGTTCTCGTCCAGGTTTTCTCGTAGCCGCTGCAGCTCCAGCTCTCGCTCCCTCAGCTTCTCCTCCAGATCTCTCACTATGGCCTCATAGGCCTCGATGGGCGGCGGCGAGGGTCCCGCGGAGCCCCTGTCGGACAGCATGTGCCCACGGCCACCCAGAGACCCAGTGCTCTTGCTGGAGGACGAGCGGCCGCTGTCAGAGCTGCAGTTTCCGGGCAGTTTGCTGCTCTCGCTGTGCTGTTGTGTGTACGCCGGCAGGTTTGTCAGGGATCCACGCGGAGTCTCGGTCATGGTGAACGACTGGCTGAATAAAGCGTTTCGGGCTCCGCTGTAGGAGCTGCGCCGCTCTAATGTCGCATGAGAAACGTCTTCGGCGTCTGGGGAAAACCTGCTGAGGTTTCCTTGGCTTCCCGATAGGCCGGTGCCGAGCCGCGGAGACAGAAACTGCGCCGTGTTTCGGCTCTTGGGGATCACAGGCTTGAAGGCAGTCGGTCGGATTATGGCCTGCTGGATGTTCTGGGGAAAAAACAAACATCATGAATGATAACGTATCAGCTTGGGAACATTTCGGAAACAATCTGCATTGTAAGAAGCTCTATAGAAATATAGACCACAGATTTAAAACTAATGGACAGACGGCTGCTTCTCACTCAGGGCTGCTGTTTATGCTAACGAGGGAGAGATGGTCACTAGTGGGCGGGGCTTTCCCCCTTTGATGACACCTACAAAGGGAGAATGTCATTAAAAATGTTTCAAGGTTTGAAGGCAGTCTGACTTATGTTGGATTATGGCCTGCTGGATGTTCTGGGAAAAAATAAACATCAGGAATAATACTGTATAAGCATGGGAACGTTAAGATGATATTGACCTTATTTTAACATCCTTATTTCTACAAGATGCGTCTCTGATGCCTCTAGAGTGAATAGTGAAGTTTCAGCTCAACACAGCACACAAATAATGTTTTCCAACTCTTTCATGGCTTTAATCCTAATTGTGCTGTTTTGGTGACTGTCGCTTTAAATTCATATGAGATTGTGCTCTATTCAAAAGAGGGCGGAGCTACAAATGTCAGTGTGTCGGCATAGTGAAAGACTCAAAACAGGACTAACGCCCCATGCTAATGAGGTAGAGAGAGTCACTAGTAGGCGGGGCTTTCCCCCTCTGATGACTCGTACAAAGGGAGATGTGTTTCTGCTGTTTTTATCAGGCAGACGGTCAGATTATGGCCTGCTGGATGTCCTGGGAAAATAAACATCAGACATTTTGCCATATAACATAGGGAGGTTTTGGAAATGTCACCAATCTACATGGTAAAGCTCTTCAGTTTTAAAAAAGGTGATTTAGGAGATGTTTCTCAGTACTGGGTTGCTGCTAAGGGCATCCGCTGAGTAAAACATATGCTGGAATAGTTAATAATTAATAATAACCATTCATAATCAGAGTGACCATCGGGTTATTTATCACCTCCCTGACTATTAGTAGGAATTAGTTATAATTATTGGTTCATTAAAAGAGAGAATTGTACCTAATATTAAAAAAATTGTTTTTTTTGTTTAAGTGTAAGTTTTCAAAATATAATATTTAATAATAACATGTTTTTCAAAGTTATTTGATAAATTTTTTTATGTTAGCAGAGTTGTTTATACAATATATATATAACATTTTTCATCAAAGAAAAAAGTGATTAACAAATTAGACATTGCGAAAGGAATAAGTTATAATTAATGGTTTATTAAAAGTGAAAAGTGTACCTTAAAATAAAGAGGCCAATTTTTTTTTTAATGTGTAAATAAATGGTTTTAAAATATAATATTTAATAATAACATGTTTTTAAAAAGGGATAAAACTGATTTTTTTAAAGTGACCCAAATATTTTTTTGATGTTAGCAGTTAAAGAAAAATTTATATACAAATATAAAAAGTAGGCATTACAAAAAGATTATTTTATTTATTCTTTAAAGTTATAATTAATGGATTAATAAAATCAAGAATTATACTAAGAAAGGTAAAATATATATATTCTTTACAATTCTTTTACAAAAATAATATAACATTTTCAATTAAAGAACAAAACAATGATAAAAAGTAGAAATCGCAAAAGAATTTTATTTTATTTTAAATAATTTTGTATTATTTGAAAGGATTTTATTTTATTTCAAAGGATTTTATTTTACTTTAAAGAATTTTATTTTATTTTAAAGAATTTTATTTTAAAGAATTTTATTTTATTTTAAAGGATTTTATTTTGTGGTATTTTATTTTATTTTAAAGAATTTTATTTTAAATAATTTTGTATTATTTGAAAGGATTTTATTTTATTTCAAAGGATTTCATTTTATTTTAAAGGATTTTATTTTAAAGAATTTTATTTCATTTTAAAGGATTTTATTTTGTGGTATTTTATTTTATTTTAAAGAATTTTATTTAATTTTAAAGTGTTTTATTTTAAAGAATTTTATTTTATTTTAAAGGATTTTATTTTATTTTATAGGATTTTAATTTATTTCAAAGGTTTTTATATTATTTTAAAGGATTTTATTTTAAAGGCTTTTATTTTATTTAAAGTGTTTTATTTTAAAGAATTTTATTTTATTTTAAAGGATTTTATTTTATTTTAAAAGGATTTTTAAATTTATTATTTTATGCTTTGTCCATCTGTACTCACTCTCTCCAGCTGTCCTGACACAGGGACCAGTTTGGGAGGTCCGTCCACAGCAGAGGTCATTCCCACATCCATATGATTATCATTCCAGTCTCTGATTAAGTCTTCATGTGAATATGAGCGCGTCCCGAAGCCCTTCGCTCTGCCCACTATCGCCCTCCTCCTGTTACCGGGAGTTCGACTGCCGGCCTGCGGGACATCCCACAGCAGCCGGCCGGAGTCCGGCGTACCCTTCCGGAAGTTGGTGCTAACTTCAATGTCTGCACGCTCTGGATAGGTGATGTGGTTCGGTATCATGCTGCTGACGGCACCCATCGCGCCCAGCTCTGCCGGATGGAGACGAGGGTCAATGGAGACGGGGAGAGACTGGACCAGAGCCATAATGGAGGACTCGGCAGCTCAGAAGACCTGCAGATGAAGCACACATCAACACTTTAACACTTCAATCTGCTTTTACTGGAGATTCAGTCTGAACAGATCATCTGATTCAGTCAGTTTTTACTGGAGACTCACTCTAAATGGATCATTTGATTCAGTCAGTTTTTACTGGAGACTCACTCTAAATGGATCATTTGATTCAATCAGTTTTCACTGGAGACTCACTCTAAACGGATCATTTGATTCAATCAGTTTTCACTGGAGACTCACTCTGAACAGATCATTTGATTCAATCAGTTTTCACTGGAGACTCACTCTGAACAGATCATTTGATTCAATCAGTTTTCACTGGAGACTCACTCCAAACAGAACATTTGATTCAATCAGTTTTCACTGGAGACTCACTCTGAACAGATCATTTGATTCAATCAGTTTTCACTGGAGACTCACTCCAAACAGAACATTTGATTCAATCAGTTTTCACTGGAGACTCACTCTGAACAGATCATTTGATTCAATCAGTTTTCACTGGAGACTCACTCTGAACAGATCATTTGATTCAATCAGTTTTCACTGGAGACTCACTCTGAACAGATCAATTGATTCAGTGAGTTGTTTACTGCAGACTCACTCTAAACGGATCATTTGATTTAATGAGTTGTTGAATGTAGTGGATTAAAAGTACAAGTTTCCTAAAATAAAACTACTGAGTGTATTATTTAAGTATCTGTACATTACTGAACAACAGCAATGAAGTAAAAATACTTTGTTACGGTCCACAGCTATCAAATAGACAAGTTACTAACTCAGCATACAAAGCTAATCTAGATTAGAGAAATGATCTGGCTCGACCGTTACAAACAATAAAGCACTAAAGCTGATTAAAACCGTCATCACTGTTTGTGGCATCTGTGCGGTTTGGTAAAGTCTGCCAGTTAAAGTTGAGAATAAACTCTCAAGTAACCCATTTGAAGGATTAGTTCACTTCCAGAACCAAAAACATAACGGGTAATACAAAAAAAAAAAAAACACACAATACAATCATAAATATACAGATAACAACTCCCAAACAGAAGCCCGCTATAGAGTATGCAGCATCATCAGTCGGCCATATTGGAGAGCAGAATGTAAACAAAGCCACTGAACTGGACAAAGCTCACATATTGAGCTCATTGTTGCTGTAAATGATCAGTTATCATCGTGTTTTAGGCTGCACTAATCACTCAGACTGGAATGAAAATATTTAGAGTATTATAGACTGACAAAACACAGAACAAATCAAGCAGAAGAGAGAGGAAACTGAAGCAGGATTTCCAGAATCTTCACAACCAAATCACTTTCATTGTCACATCAGCAGCAGCGCGTGTGCTATGAGTGAAAAGCTTAGAAAGGGCTCGCAACACGGCGGCCATGCTCAGCACTATCTTAATGATGTATCCTTCATGTTGGTTAATATTTCTGGACAGATAGGTGAAATATTAGGCTGATATCTTCATTAATACTGCACATACATGTGTTTTACCACCCATTATATTCAGCTTGTCCAATGCTACACTCTTCCCAGCTTACAAAGTGCTTGTCTATGTAGTTTAGCTGTTACCTCTAAGGTTTACACAGCTTAAATAAGCAGAACGGTGTATTCAGTCGTGCATTAACTGTGCAGTCTATGCTGATGTTTACATTTCTTTTCGACTGATGAATGACGAGGGAGTGAGTAAACTATCAGGAATCTTTTGCTCTGTGAATGAATCCTTTATTTGCAGCTTCTGATCAGGTTAAACCAGTTTCAGACACTTTACATGTTATTTAATCACAGGGGCAGAACTCAGTCATTAGCTGACCAATGCTGGGCTGATTATGAGTCCTCTTGGTGGAGCAGAAACTGCAAACATTACTGTGAAACACCTCTGTGAATCACATCAGGCATTAATCTTACCTATGAAGACAAAATTATTGGCCTGTATAATGTTATTCATTTTCCTTCGGCTTATTCCCTTTATATATCAGGGCTCGCCACAGTGGAATGAACCGCCAACTATTCCAACATATGTTTTACACAGCGGATGCCCTTCCAGCTGCAACCCAGTACTGGGAAGCAATTATACGCGGACACACTCATACATTACAGCCAACTTAGTTCAGAGGAAACCCCCCCCAACATGAGGAAAGCGTGCAAACTCCAGACAGAAACACCAACTGACCAAGCCGGGAGTCAAACCAGTGACCCTCTTGCTGTGAAGCGACATTGTTAACCACTGAGCCACCATGCCACCCAATGTTATGTTATTTATTTTTCAAATATTTCTATGATATATTGAATATATACATTCATTCATTTTCTTTTTGCCCTAGTCCTTTTATTAATCTTGGGTCACCACAGCAGAATGAACCGCTAACTTATCCAGCATATGTTTTACACAGCGAATGCCCTTCCAGCTGCAACCCATTACTGGGATATATATATATATATATATATATATATATATATATATATATATATATATAGGGGTGTCACGATTTCAATTTTTAATCGAAATCGATCGAAATGTATGCTCAATTTCGATTATCGAATCAAAAAAATAGAATCGTCGATGCTGCGACGCCCCCATGTCACGTAAGCTTGGCTTGCCAAGGCTTGTTGAAGTGCTTGTTAAACTGCAGGCGCAGGAGACCCGTCGACAGAGCTTAAACCCTCTCCTCTTTCAATGAAGTCGCCGGTGTGGAAGCATTTTGGATTTCCAGTGAGTTATGTTGACAACGTTCGTGTTGTCGACAAAAAACACACAGTTTTGCAAGCTCTGCTATGTACGTATTAGGGTTCGTCCGATAGACAACACCGGCATCGTGATCCTCCGCCCGCCCCCGTTGCAAATCCGCTCGCGAAAAGTACACACTCAGGCCCTGTTTACACTGTCTTTGTTTTTAAATGGCATTTTAGAACGACAACGATTTGACATCCACAGTGGCGTGTAGCATTTCTGAGCAGCCCTCCTTCCTCTCTACCTCTGAAAATGCACATCACATGACCACACAGACACAGACGCACACACAGCCATGCGCTCGAGACAGCAGGTCCAGGCAGTCAGAGGACTGCTTCAATCTTTCACTCACTTGTACTTAGTCATTTTAGCGAACACCTCAGATACTGTTGGCTGGTTCCTGTTGGTTGTGCGTCTTTTTTAGCGACGCCATTATAACGACACAGATCACTGCCTATTCACGAGTCCCGCAGAAAAAGTGATTGACAGGTGGTAATTATGTGTGTGTCTTGCCTTTATTCATTTACTGTATGATTTGTTTATGGTTAAAACAAAGACCATGCAGGTCAGGTAGTTTAAACGGTAGGCTACAAATAATTAATTGGTCATTAATTAATTAATTATTCATGATCGAAAATCGAATCGAATCGTGCCTTCAGAATCGAAAATGTAATCGAATCGAGGATTTGGAGGATCGTGACACCCTTAATATATATATATATATATATATATATATATATATATATATATATATATATATATATATATATATATATATATACACATATTTATTTATTTATTTATTTATTTATTTATTTATACAGCAAATCTGTCTGGATCTCGAATCTGATTGGCTGATAGCCATGATATATTTAAGTAATATCAGCATTCGTACAGCCTCTTTACCCTCTGTGTATTACTCCGCCCACATACAACCAGCAACAAGCAGAGACACAACAGTTTGACAAATATTACTGCTGTTACACAACAAAATATACTTTTGAGGCTTTTTAGTGGAGAATGTAGATGTTTAGATTGCAAATATGCAGTTTATTTGCAAGAATTGTGCCTATTTTAAAATATTTACAATTTCTCAGAGACAGCTCATCGACGACGGTTGACATTTTCTATCCACAAGATGGCGCCAGAACGTAATAATAAGCCCTTACGCTTAGAAGCTATAACAGTCTGATTTCTAACTACAGCAGATCAAATCAATATTAAACTGGTAAGCAATACCTGCCAACACTTCCGTTTTTCATGGGAGTATCTCGTATTTCAGACCAGTCTCCTGCAAACATCCCATTTTTATTTCTTCCTAAAAACTCCCGTAATTTCACCCACCCCCCTCTTTGGTACAGTCTGTACACTAAACACCCCCGGGTTGCCAGCTTTGGTTCAGTACCCGATTGAAGCAGCCACCCAAAACCCGCTGCATCCTGTTCTCAACCTCACCCCCGAACACCCCCTCCCCCGGTCTCCCGGGTTTTCAGAGACATGTTGGCAGGTTAGATGATCTCTCTCTCTTGTATGTTGTAGTGCTGTATTTATAGCGATTTGCTTGCATATCAGGAATGTGTTGTGTTGGCAGATTGAAATAAGCAAAGTCCGCATGTGTTTATCGGTTTTCCTTATCGCAAACACAACAGCAGTCTGGTAACGTTAGTGAATTCGTTGTTATTTTCGGGGTAACTATTGTGAAATCCCGATTGCAAAGAGAAATACTGTAGACTGTAACACTGTAAGAAGATATCTCTGTAGATGGATGGCGTTTCATGTCACGTTCAGCCTTATAATCTTAAAATGTGAGCAAAAATCATTCAAACACTAGCTCTAAAGTGACGTTGGTGAATGAGTAACGGCTTCTGCTGTTCTGACGTCAGCTGCAGATGTGAATGATTGGTGGAAGAAAGTAGTTCCTAATACAAAAGAGTTTTTAGACTCTCCGTGTTTGATTTTCTTATTTATATACAGGATTGTGCTGTTGAACTGTTGTATAAACGCAATATATCATGAGTAGCAGTGCGCTATGGCTGTATATCAGCACTGGTGGGACGCTAAGGCACGAGGCTGTCCCACCAGTGCTGATATACAGCCATATCGCACTGCTACCCGTGTGATATTGCTCATATATATATATATATATATATATATATATATATATATATATATATATATATATATATATATATATATATATATATATATATATATATATATGTGTGTGTGTGTGTGTGTATATTTCTAATTATTAGTATATACATATTAGTGCTGTCAAATAATTAACTCGCTATTAAGTCGCATCCAAGATAAAAGTATGTATTTACGTAATATATACATGTGAACTGTGTATATTTATGTATGTCTATGTATAAATACACTAACATACTATACATAATACACAAAAATATACAAAATAAATATATTTACATACATATTTATATTTGTATATAATTAAGATTTAATTTAAATATATTGTAATTATGAATATTTAAGTTAAACGAAATTAATAATCGCAATTAATCATTTGACAGCACTAATAGCCCAAAATTATTCATACCTCAGGAGAGAGTGTGTGTGTGTGTGTGTGTGTGTGTGTGTGTGTGTGTGTGTGTGTGTGTGTGTGTGTGTGTGTGTGTGTGTGTGTGTGTGTGTGTGTGTGTGTGTGTGTGTGTGTGAGAGAGAGGGAGTGTGTAAGTGAGAACAGACATTTATGCAATACTTTGACATATATAACAAATATTTTATAAACATAAAATCAAAATATGAAATTGAGTGTAATTTGCATATATTTCCATATAGGAAGAGTTCAGATGCAAAAGCCGCTAAATGCCACTTGCCTTTGACAGCAAAAGCTGCTATATCCCGAGAGAATAATCAGAAGCGTGAATCAAGTCATGTTTTCAATGTAGCAGCGCGCTGATACCCCGGCTTTATGACGAAAGCGTTTTATTCCGCTTACGATTTTAAAAGATGGAGTTTGATGAACTG
This sequence comes from Danio rerio, assembly GCF_052040795.2. Classification (NCBI taxonomy): domain Eukaryota; kingdom Metazoa; phylum Chordata; class Actinopteri; order Cypriniformes; family Danionidae; genus Danio; species Danio rerio. The sequence goes on along the minus strand of NC_141032.1, from coordinate 50,432,498 downwards.
GATGAGCCTGTCCGACTGTCAGCAAATGCCAAACGAAAACGTGCCTTACCTCAAAACGCATTATAAGAAAAAGAAAACACACTGTACAGTGGGGAGTGCAGCATGCATTCATAATGTTTGTTTGCGCAGCGACGCTACTTTGAATGAGTCCGATTTACTATACATTAAACACCAACTGCGTTTCACAAAAGACAGAGTTAAGATGCTGCTCTTTTATCCTGCATGGATGCTATATGAGGATAAACAAGAGACCAAGACCGTGAGTATGGAGAGAATGAATGAATGAATGAATGAATGAATAACAGCTTCTAAAAGTGTCTGAGAGGCGTCCCCTTTCAGCCCAGTAGGCCTACCCTGTGTTTTATTTGCGAATGTAAGCTATTTTAAAAGATAAATATAATATATAAACCTACACTTGTATAACTTCATATCACCTGTAGATCTGATAAACTTTATATTAATGGACAGTGCACAGATATTAATGTTTCACAATGTTTTTGCACTACATTATTTGAATTTACCAAGCTTATTTTACAATGTTTACATTTCTTACATTAAATCTAAATCCCAAATATCAGAAATGACAGCAGATAGTTCAGATTTAATTCATGTCAGTTTTAATGTTATTGATTAATGCACTTGACAGATTTCATTCATTCATTTTCTACTACTTCTGCATTTTCCCTGGTTCATCACAGTGGAATGAACTTACTTGACAGATTTCTGTACTTTTAATTTCAGGTGGTCTGTGTAAGGGGTTTTATGTTTGGTAAAATAATTTCTAATTGCATCTTCAGTGATTTTCAACTTATAACACTGTTGTGTCTCAATATGTGGGTTTAGAGGGTTTTGCAATAAAAGCACGAGTGGATTTAGCTATTTTCAGGCCCTGATTGGCCAATCGGGAGAACCGGGAGAATTCCCGGTGGGCCGGTCCGTTTTTTGGGCGCGAGGGCCGGTGTCCCTAGCTGCATGCACTCTCAGCAGTCGCACTTTTTATCATTTATTTGTTTATTTGATCATAGCCTCACACTTTTTGTTCATTATTTAGCCGCAGCTCCGCTGTTTTTCCACGTGAGCAAAATGCAGCCTGCAGGTTAATGATGATCATGATTAACCTGCAGGCTGCACCCCATTCCACCCCAAACAGCGGCACCCTAGTGAATATTAATGAATATTACACCTGCTCAATGATTCACTACATTAATAAATCTGACATAACTTGATTAGAAATCTAAAAAGGGGAGGAAAAATAGTGGGGTAAAAAATAAAATAAAATAAAAAGAGTAGAAATCAATAGCAGCAGATAACAATGCTGTGCTAGACAGCGCCATTGTGGTCTAGCGGTTAGCATGTTAGATTATGACGCCGCCGATCCGAGTTCGACCCACACCAGTATATAAGGTGTTTTTTTCATTTTCTGTGTTAAGACATTAAGTACTGTTAGGGTTAATTATGTACATATTCTTTTTCTGTGACAACCGTTACAAAGGACTGGATATCTATAAAGAATTAATCTTCTCATATTTATGAAAAACATTTGAAGTTCTAAGGCAGCTGTGTCCTTGAAAAAGACATGTGTCATTAGAAACTGAATTGGAAATAACGTCATTTTAATATAGTCAGTCGTCGACTGAGGTAGGCCGGTTTAAGGCTTGAAACTCCAGAGCTAAAAAGGAGTCCCACTCCAGCCCTGGCTGATTTTAACACAAAAGAAAATCTCCCTTGTTAAAAACCAAAGAATTGTCTAAAGTGACATTTTTAGAAAAAAAAGTACTTTATTTACCAGCTAATAACCTTTTAATCACATATAAAATGAAACGTCTGAACTTAATCAGAGGAGTCTGATAGAAAATGCTCATTTACAAGAAAAGAGCTCTGGTGGGTTTACAGGGTTTTGCATCTGAACTCTTCATATCAGATTTTTGTATGTGGCTTTCCAGACCCTTCAGTGTGGCGAAACACAACCAAAACGCACACGAGTGAACCAGTGCTGCTGTGCAGAGTCAGTCAGAGGATCTAGTGTGTGTATTAATCTGCATACCGTAAGTGTACATGTAATGATCCCTCAGCTGAAGCAGTTCAGGTTTCATGAGCTGAACTGGGGTCAGTGTTTGAGCCGACACACGCAAATGTGCGAGTTTCACCAATAACACCCTGCGGCTTCATGCAGGACCTCTGATTCAGTCACTTCCTGAATGCCATCAAACACAGCTCCCACAGAACACACACACACACTCATGTGCTGCACACCAGTGTCATGTTCACAGATCTGTCACACTAGCAGCTCTGTGTGGAGCACAACACACACACACACACTCCCACACACAAACATGCACTTACAGACACACACAGTAACACAAATGCTGTCACACATACACACACACACACTTAATGGACATTGCAATTTCTTATTTTATGGGGTCACACTCTTTCAAACATTCTCTCTCTCTCTAGCTTACAAATATACACAAACAAACATACACTCGCAGACAAATGCACACTAACTCTCTCACACACATATATGCCTGACATACGCATGCACACTAACAGACTAACAGATGGGGTCTTACACACTCTTTTACGTGTTCTCTCTCTCTCAAACACACCAAACACGAACAATTTATGCTTATATACACTCACTGGCCACTTTATTAGGTACACCTTACTAGTACCAGGTCGGACCCCCTTTTGCCTTCAGAACTGCTTTAATCCTTCCTGGCAGAGATTCAACAAGCTGCTGGAAATATTCCTCAGAGATTTTGCTCCATATTGTCTTGATAGCATCACACAGTTGCTGTAGATTTGTCGGCTGCACATCCATGATGCCAATCTCCCGTTCCACCACATCCCAAAGCTGCTCTATTGGATTGAGCTCTGGAGACTGTGGAGGCCATTTGAGTACAGTGAACTCACCGTCATGTTCAAGACACCAGTCTGAGATGATTGAGCTTTATGACATGCTGCGTTATCCTGCTGGAAGTAGCCATCAGAAGATGGAGACACTGTGCTCATAAAGGGATGGACATGGTCAGCAGCAATACTCAGGTAGGCTGTGGCGTTGATGCTCAATTGGTACTAATGAACCCAAAGAAAATCTCCCCCACACCATTACACCACCACCACCAGCCTGAACCGCTGATACAAGGCAGGATGATCCATGCTTTCATGTTGTTGAGGCCAAATTCTGACCAGAGCATCCGAATGTGTCAGCAGAAATGGAGACTCATCAGAGCAGCAACGTTTCTCCAATCTTCTATTGTCCAGTTTTGGTGAGTCTGTGTGAATTGTAGCCTCAGTTTCCTGTTCTTAGCTGACAGGAGCGGCACCCGGTGTGCTCTTCTGCTGCTGTAGTCCATCCGCCTCAAGGTTGGCCGTGTTGTGTGTTCAGAGATGCTCTTCTGCAGAGCTCGGTTGTAACGAGTGCTTATTTGAGTTACTGTTGCCTTTCTATCAGCTGGAACCAGTCTGGCCATTCTCCTCTGGCCTCAACAAGGCATTTGCGCCCACAGAACTGCCACTCACTGGATATTTCCTCTGTCGGAGCATTCTCTGTAAACCCTAGAGATGGTTGTGCGTGAAAATCCCAGTAGATCAGCAGTTTCTGAAATACTCAGAGCAGCCCGTCTGGCAGCAACAATCATGCCACGTTCAAAGTCACTTAAATCCCCTTTCTTCCCCATTCTGATGCTCACTTTGAAATGCAGCAGATCATCTTGACCATGTCCACATGCCTAAATGCACTGAGTTGCTGCCATTTGATTAACGAGCAGTTGGACAGGTGTACCTAATAAAGTGGCCGGTTAGTGTTTATTCATTCATTCATTCTCTTTTCAGCCAAGTCCCTTTATTAATCCGGGGTCGCCACAGCGGAATGAACCGCCAACTTATCCAGCACATTTTATGCAGCAGATGCCCTTCCAGCCACATCCAATCACTGGGAAACATCCATACACACTCATTCATACACTTACACTACGGACAATTTTAGCTTATCCAATTCACCTATACTGCATGTCTTTGAACATTATAGACTCTCTATAATGTATTTTCTACTGTAATGAACACTTACAAATGGCCTTACCTCTAACCCTACCCCTAAACAAACACTGAAAGCAAACAATCTGCAGCTTTGCATTTTCAAAATACACCAGTCTATGTGACAGAATACTTCATTCTTGAAGAGCCATTTTCCTCATGGGACCAAACAAATGTCCCCACAAGGTCACAAATTACTGGTATTGCTATTACTTGGAGACATTTGGTCCCCACAACATGATAAAAACTAGGACCACACACACACACAGTTAGCCTCATACCTGATGTGAATTCCTGCATGTCGCTGGTTTCTGAGACACAGATCCTGAAGCAGTAGTGTGTCCGTCAGGCTCTTCACCCTAGTAAAAGTGCTTCAGTCTGTGTGTGTGTGTGTGTGTGTGTGTGTGTGTCCCTCAGGGAAACTGATTTCTCCGCTGCACGTGTGTGAAATGTAGCTCAGTGAGTCTCCATCCCAGATCATCACGTTCTCTGCTTCTCCCTCCTTCAGTTTCTTCTCGCTTTTCTACATCTGTGCTGATCGTGTGTTGTGGGAATATTCAATAATTCAACTGTACTGAAGAAAGTCACTGGTTCGAGTCTCAGCTGGGTCAGTTGGCATTTCTTAATGTAATTATACCTTTTACTACTTCATACTATTTCAGTTGTGCTCAGAACTGTGAAATGTATGTTTAAATCATGTTGATGAGGAGGAAATATCTTTAATTTACTGACGGAAATATGTTGGCAAAAGTCGAAGCCGCATACCCGTCAGTAAATGTGCAGTAGCGCCCCTGACCCTGGCCTGTACCAAGATGGCGGCTCTATTGACGCATTCATACTGACTACTGTGTATATAGCATGGTGGCATCAGCATACAGTACAAACATGTATTTCCAAACACCTCCAGATGTGTCATCTGAGATGGTCAACAGCAGGCGTAAACAGACCTGCTTAATTCATCCCATTGAGTGTTTACTACTAACATTACTGGCTTCTAGAATATTCTGTGCTGTTCCCGATCTGCAGATCTGTGTGATGATCAAACCACAGCGACTCGCCAATCACAAAGAGCTCAATGTAGAGGTCTATCGTACAAATACAAGAACACACACTCCCGGAAAACACCACACACATGAGCATAAAACCATCCGGCTAACATCAAAACACTGACTCTGAGATTTGCATGTTATTTGCATATAATCTCCATAAGCGTTTCTAAATGTAAACACACGACAGACGAAGCTGCCAATGCGAACTCAGATTACATTCATTATGATCTATACACACACACGCTCACTCACAACACACACACACACACACACACACACACACACACACACGTGCACACAGGCATACACACACACACACACACACACGCATGTTCACACACGCATACACACACACACATGCACGCGCGCGCACACACTTACTTATGCTCGCTCGCTCACTTACTCACACACACTCACACTTATCCACTAACACGCTCACACACACACACACACACACACACACACACACGCATGCATACTCACTCTCTCTCACACACACACACTCGCATTCAGTCATACACACACACACACATGCACGCGCGCGCACACACACTTACTTATGCTCGCTCGCTCACTCACACACACTCACACTTATCCACTAACACGCACACACACACACACATGCATACTCACTCTCTCTCTCACACACACACATACACACACACACACATACACTCACACACATTCACTCACACTCTCACACACACTTTCACACACCCACTTACTCACACACATATGCACACACACACACACACACACACACACTTACTTATGCTCTCTCACTCACTCGCATACACGCACGCATTCACTCATACACTCACACACATTCACTCACTCTCACACACACTTTCACACACCCACTTACTTACACACTAGCGCGCACACACACGCACATGCACGTGCACACACACTTACTCATGCTCGCTTACACACTCACTCGCACACACACCCGCATTCTCTCATACACTCACACACATTCACTCACACACACTTTTACACACATACTCACACTTATCCACTAACACACACACACACACACATGCATACTCACTCTCTCTCTCACACTCACACACACACACACACACACACTCGCATTCACTCATTCACTCACACTCTCACACACACTTTCACACACCCACTTACTCACACACTAGCGCACACACATCCACGCGCACACACACTTACTCATCCTCGCTCACTCACTCACTTGCACACATGCCCGCATTCTTTCATACACTCACACTTTTACATACACTCACACGCACACACATGCATGCATGCACACACTTACTCAAATGCTCAGTCAACACACACACACACACACACAGTTCCAGGGGAAAGTTTTGAATGAGTGTGCTGTGCTGGTATATATAGGCTAGTGTAAGTAGGCTACAGCGTGCCGTGTGTGTCTCTCTCAGGTCCTGTAAATGGGTCACGCTGGACACACTTAAACTGCTTCTACAGGCGGAACCAAGCGAACAGGTCCAAACACCAGCCAAAAGAACAGAACATCACCAGACGAGGAAATTTATTCAGGATCCACTCTAAAAATCACACACACACACACACACATACACACACAGACAAACCCCATTTGAACACACATACATGTATACACTTTTCAGAATGTTTCCCAAGTGAAACACATTTGACCATTATTTCTTATAATACTTTTTCTTCTGGGCGACACGGTGGCTCAGTGGTTAGCACTGTGGTCTCACAGCAAGGTCGCTGGTTTGAGTCCCGGCTGGGTCAGTCTGCGTTTCTGTGTGGAGTTTGCATGTTCTCCCCGTGTTGGCGTGGGTCACTTTTTTCAAACTTTTTAAGGTTAAAAGTTATTGGAAGAAAGATCAAGATGCCATAATGCAATTTAAAAGCAGCATAAAGCGAGGGAAAATAAAAACATGACTCACAAAATATGAAAAAAAAACTGCTCATTTACAGATATTTAACAGTGTAGTATCCTGTAAAATAACTAGTACAGTTTCATCATGTAAATCAGTGGTCATTAACCACCGGGTCGTGGAGTGGTACCAGGCCACACAAGAAATCGTTCATTATTTTTGGTTTATTTTGGAAAATGACCGTATTCTCTTGGTTACATCTAAGTCACTTGAGCACCCAAGTTAAAGCAATATAAGTAAGAAACAGACGCCTCTGAAAAGTTTCTTTGCTAAGGGGAAAAGGCCCAGTGAAGGACCCACAAACTGCCAAGGAATGGATCTGCAACCCATTTGTCAACAAATCAGGTGAATACAATATGTCTGTGAAAGAAAATCAACTGATGAAGATCACAAATGAAAACGACATTTTAGGGGCCGTTCACATATCGCATCTTTTCTAGAGTTCGCACAAGTTCATTGTTTCTAATGGAGGTTTGCAGCTTGCGCGCACAAGCAATTGACCGATCAGCTTCAGCTTGTACTGAATATACACATTAGGCAGGGTGTCCGCGGGCTCATAAAAAGTATTAAAAGTTGATAAATCAATTATGAGAAAATTAAGGCTCTTAAAATGTATTAAAAAGTCTTAACCGTGTTTTTACGAGGTCTTACATTTTTGTTCAAGCGTTGTACAAAGTGTCTGTCACCAAAAAAGCATACCTATATTTATCTTCCTCCTAATATTATCAACGGCGTGCTCGAACTACACCATTGGTACGTCCAGCCTAACTCCTCAATCCAGGTGATATCACGTAATTTAATCAAGTAAAAAGCGGGAAGGTGATGTGACGCTCTCCACATGAAGCAAAACCATAAAGCGAAACAGACGGAAAATGTAAGTTTGCGTACTCCCAACGCAATCTCACGGCAATTGGTAACGTTTTTATTTAGTGGCTAATTCGTATGAATTAATACGATCTAATTCATACTATTTAGTACGATTTGCTCATCACCCAGTGACGGTTGGGGTTAGGGGTGGGGTTAGGTGCCACGCCTCCTTCTTAAAATCATACATTTTCATACGACTGAACTTGTACGAATTCGTACGAATTACCCACTAAACTGACAAAACGTCAAATACTTACGTTTCCCCGTGAGATCAGGCTGGTACTCCTGGTTGGAGAAAGACAAGTTTAAACAGTGGCGGAAGCCTGTCGCTGAACACAACAGTGTAGTTTATTATTTCAAGCGTTGTTTCTTCAGAGCTTATCTGAGTTCTGTTGCATGGTTGTGCTACATTGATTTATTTAAATACAACTTTTTATTAACAACTGTTCCTAGAGTTTAATTAAAGTGGCGATGAGGTCGTATATTTTTTAAATATTTTTAGAAGGTCTTTAAAAGGAATTAAAATTATCTTATGATGTCAGGTGACCAAAATCCAATGTCTAGCCAGCGTCTAAGGACAACATTATTTAGATGTCTAATAATGACATCAAATGACGTTGATATTTGGTTGATTTTAGGTTGTTAGAAAGTGACCAAAATCCAATGTTGAGCCAACATCTTAAACCAACATCCTATTGACTTCAAATCCTGACATTTATACATCAGTTATGGCTACAAAATTCAACATCTGACAGATCTCATAGTGGTGATGTCGACACAACGTCAAGCTGTAACATCATTAGACGTTGATATTTGGTTGGTTTTAGGTTGTACGTTGGACATTGACTGTAAACCAGATTTTCATTTCCAAACAAAATTCAGCGTCTCCACGATGTTAGGGTACAATTTCAATCTAACGGCATGTTGACGTCTTGTGTCTGCTGGGTGTTTAAGGCCATTTCAGTCATCATACAGTAAATATCCATCATCTTCTCATCAGTGACATGCATCTAAACCATACTCGGTCCTGGAGGGCTGGTTTCCTGCAAAGTTTAGTTCCAATCCCAATTAGACGCACCTGGGCTAGCTAATCAAGCTTTCTAGAGACATTCATGCAGGTGTGTTGAGGCAAGTTGGAGCTAAAATCTGCAGGTCACCAACCCTCCAGGACTGTGTTTGGGCATCCCTGATCTAAACAGTCTCTGGGTCAATGCGTGTAGATTTTGAACATCTTCTTGGACACTTTTAACGCTTCCAAACAGTTTGCTGCAATGTAAAGCGCACATGTCCTGAGGTAGTTCATTATGATGCAGTTTACCTTCTATGTGTGATTTGATTGGACAGAAATCACAGGACTGATTTTTCTAATCCCCATAGACAACAAATAATACAGTAGTGACTGCAGGCTGAAGGACAGTAGTGGAGTGAAAGTACAGATACTGCACTAAACATGTACTCAAGGACAAGTAAAAGTGCACATTAATAACACTACTTAGTAAATTACAACTTCTGAGGAAAACTACTCAATTACTGTAATTTGAGTGTTTGTAATTAGTTACTTTACACCACTGGTAAAACTTCCCTGCTAAAAAATCCAGCTTAAACCAGCCTAGGCTGGTTGGCTGGTTTTAGCTGGTCGACCAGGCTGGTTTTAGAGGGGTTTTGGCTACTTCCAGCCTGGTTTAAGCTGGACATAGCTGGTTTTGGCTGGGCTCTCAGCCTGGCTAGGCTGGTCAAGCTGGTTTTAGCTGGTCATCTCCCAGCCTAACCAGCTAAGACCAGGCTGGAAACCAGCCTGGAAGTGGCCAAAACCCCTCTAAAACCAGCCTGGTCGACCAGCTAAAACCAGCCAACCAGCCTAGGCTGGTTTAAGCTGGATTTTTCAGCAGGGTTGTATCAGAGTTACAGCAATGTTCTGTCAGCTTGTCCTCTTCTGAGAGAATGGTTGGCCGCAATGTATAATGGATTGGCCGTAGTGTATAAATGTGTGTGTGAATGAGTGTTTCCCAGTACTGGGTTGCAACTGGAAGGGCATTCGCTTTGTAAACCATATGCTGAAATAGTTGGCGGTTCATACTGTTGTGGTGAATAAAGACAGTAAGCTGAAGGAAACTGAATGAGTGACGTATATGAAGTGATAGGCTTTTTATTTAGTCCCACATATCAACACACTGCACAGCTCTAGTGATTTAACAATGTCGCTTCAGTACAGTCGACTTGAATCATTATGGTGTCTTCTCTTGACATCAGCCCTTGACCCAGAATATGGTGTGCTTGTACGAGGATATATTTTTAATGGCCTCATTCTGTGAAATCTGATCATAAATATGGTGTCTGATCAAACCAGTGTTTGATCTCCTAAACCCGCAGTGAACCTCAGGACTATTTATCATCACTTTACATAACCAGCGGCTCCTGCTGGGCTTAATGCTGCTCATTTATGTCGGTTTTGGAAAAAGCTCAATGGGGACGATCTAAAAAAAAGATCTCATCTGCTTTTTCTGCTCATTTTCTCTGTCATTTAACAGAATCCCCTTGGGCTTAGGGTGGATGAGATGATTGTGCATGCATTAATAATCATTATGTGCAGGTCTGGTGCATCATATATACAGTAGAGCTGAATGATATTGGAAAATTCCGATAATTTAATTTTCTACGATATATATTGTGAGAAGGGTGGCACAGTGGGTGGAGCTGTCGCCTCACTGCAAGAAGGTCGCTGGTTTGAGTCCCGGCTGAATCAGTTGACATTTCTATGTGGAGTTTGCATGTTCTCCCCGTGTTGGTGTGGGTTTCCTCCAGGTGCTCTGGCTTCTCCCACAGTCCAAATACATGCACTACAGGGGAACTGATGAACTAAATTGGCTGTAGTGTATGAGTGTGTGTATGAATGAGTGTGTATGGGTGCTTCCAAGTACTGGGTTGCGGCTGGAAGGGCATCCGCTATGTAAAACATATGCTGAAATAAATGGCGGTTCATTCCTCTGTGGCGACCCCTGATGAATAAAGGGACTAAGGACAATGAATGAATGAATGAAATTGTTTTGGATAAAAGTGTCTAAATATCACATGCATTATTGCAATTTATTTTGACAGAGGCAGAACTCTCAGATAGAAATCTGATATATTGCAACATTGGCTAATTACATATTTGACGAACATTTCAGTTTTGGATTTTACAAATATAAAAAAAGGATTTTATGCAACATATGTTTGGAAATATTGCACAAATGGCTGTTAGCATATAGTGCTCAACAGATACGAGTACCTCATATGTGTGTTCTCTAAAGCCTATGATCAAAGCGCTGTGCTTACAATGTTTACTTCAGTGCATCGCGTCATCAGCGGCTAAAAATCAATTCCATTGGTGCAGAACTACAGATTGAGGTGCGTGGTGCTCGCAGAGCAGATAAGTGCTGGAGCAGTGGTCCCCAACCTTTGGGCCACAGAGTAGCACCGGTTTATAAAAAAATTGGTACTGGACCACACAAAAAAAAAGCATTAATTATTTCCCTTTTATATTTAATTTGAGTCTGAACGATCTTTATTTTGTAAAATCTTTTACTTTGAAAAATGAGCGTATTCTCTTGTTACATCTCGGGCACTTGAGTGCCAAAACTTAACTCACAGACTAGCAAAATGAGTAAAACTGCAGCACGACGTGCTTGCGTATTCCAGGCGTCCGCAGTTTAAAACATCCTAACCTTTCAGAATACCGCACGGCGAGTCACATGACAAGAACTGACTGATCAGCTGCATATTTTGTATGGAAAATAATTTCGTTGAATGAATATGACCCTCTTATATATATGCCTCTTTTCGGAACTGTGCAATGCTGTAACTGTTTAATTTGGCCAACTACACTACTTTATTTCAATACTGGTGATTATGGAGGTACTTGGAGAGACTGGATTATGGAGGTACTTGGTGAAAAAATTTGAGAACCTACAATATTATATTTGTGCATATACATTAGATTAGTCAGTACTGAAGCTAAAACTGGAGCTTATCTAACAAAATAACTTACAATAATGGTTCAAAAATTAGTAGCCCAAATGTCTATGTTATAGAAAATATTAAATATATACTTTTAAAAATAGCAAAAATCAAGAGAAACAAAAAATATATAGAGTTTAGTTAAAAATGTTGTAGGTTGTCATTTTTTTGTGCTATTTTGCATTAATTTAAATATGTCATCTTTCCATTTCTAAAGATGTTCTGTGGCTGAAATATTATTTTAATAAATAAATCTGCTTAATAAATCTGTTTTGTTGTATATTACCCATATTCACTAATAAATAGAGAAAAATATTCATTTTCAAAATGAGGTGTACTCATGCATCCTGAGCACTGTATATATTTTTTAACCATACAAATATGTGCATACTGTAGTACAGTTTATTAGCTAAAATGAGATAGATGTGTTAATGTATGGCCATATATGAACATGATTACATTCAATATATTTGTACATACAGTCAAGCCCAAAATTATGCATACCTTTGGCAAATTATGACTTATTATTATTCAACCACTGAGTTGTTTTTGTTTTTGGTTTGTTTTTTTGACCGGAAATGACCCAAGCTACTCCCAAAAGATAATAAGACATCGTATAAGAGGCATTGTGGAAACATATTTCCTGTCATTTAGATTTGAACAAAATCTTGAATTTGCCAGGGCTGTGAATAGTTTCAGCCTTGACTACTACAGCTATATCTTCAGCCTATATCTTTCACTCATTCATTTACTTGTCAGCTTAGTCCCTTTATTAATCCAGGGTCACCACAGCGGAATGAACCGCCAACTTATCCAGCACATTTTTACGCAGCGGATGCCCTTCCAGCCGCAACCCATCCCTGGGAAATCTCCACACACTCATTCACACACACACTCATACACTACGAACAATTTAGCCTACTCAATTCACCTGCACCGCATGTCTTTGGACTGTGGGGGAAACCTGAGCACCCGGAGGAAACCCACGCTAACGCAGGGAGAACATGCAAACTCCACACAGAAACGCTAACTGAGCTAAGAATCGAACCAGCGACCCAGCGACCTTCTTGCTGTGAGGCGACAGCACTACCTACTGCGCCACTGCTTCGCCCCGGCCTATATCTATATATTCAAATATTTGCATATATGACATTTTTATAAATGTAAAATCCACATGTAAGCTTGTAAGTCATTTGCATATATTTCCATATATCAGATGTCTATGGGTTGATATCTGATGTGAATGAATGAATGTGAGCAGGTCTGTGCAGCTGAATTCAGCCCAGTTTGTGGTCTGGTGTTTCTGTGCTAGGACACAGAGATCTGGGCATCAGCGGGTGCTCCCGGTGCCCGGCGCTGCCAGCCTTTCACTGGGAACACGGGCAACAACAGACCTACTTTACATGACCAAAAAAAAAAGAGAGAAATCTCTGATGAAAACAGCAGCACAAGAGAATCATCTGAGATTCCTGCGGTGCTGTGATGAAATTAGAAATGAAGGATGTCAATCGATGGAAAATAAAGTCATTGGTTTATGTTAGTTAAAGGGCACCTATTATGCAAACATCACATCAATAAGGGGTTTAAACAGTGTGTGAATATCTCCAGCCTCTAATGGGAAACATGAATTAACTGTATGTTTTATGATCAGACTTGATGGAAACAGTCTGCAGAAACACTTTGATTGACATTCTCCCTTTGCACGCGTCATTAGACGGAGAAAGCCCCGCCCACTACACACCATCTCTCCCTCATTAGCATATAGAACGTTAGGGTGCTTTCACACCTACACTTTTGTTTCGGAACGTATCTCGTTTGCCCAGTTAGCGCGGTTCGATTGGCATATGTGAACAGGGCAATCGCGCTCTGTTCCGCGCCAAAGTAATCGCTCCGAGATCGCTTGAATGAGGTGGTCTCGGCTCGATTGAAACGAACCCTGGAGCGGTTCGATTGTAGTGAGAAAGCGATCCGATCCGAGCGCGGTTATATCACTGTGTTTTATGGATATGTAATAGGCATATACGGCTATATGAAGAGAGAATTATGATTGGGGCGGGAAGTTTCGCGAGTCTCCGGATGCCCGCAAACGAGTGATGATCTCCCGGTAATCTCGCGTCTCCCTACAGGTCCTCAAATAGGCATAGTCTCGCACCCTTCTCACCCCTCCCCTCCGCATCTCTCCTCAGACACATCGCGCGCACACCCTGTCAATCACCACCAAACCACCACCTCTCCTGACAGCTTAGCGTGACGCTGCAAAATAAACCCTGACACTCTGACCAATGTGAGGAGAGTTTACTCGCACGTGACTTGTTTTAGCTCTTTTGGTCCGATTAGAAACTTTGCCGTGTGAAAGCGAACCGCTCCAAGAGCAAAGAGCAACAATGTAACAATTGTAATCTCTGTTTCGGAACAACTGAATCGATTCACAGGTGTGAAAGCAGCCTTAGTCTTGTTTTTGAATCTGCCACTATGCTGACACACAGGAGTCTGTAGCTCCGCCCTCTCTTGAAAAGAGCACAATCTCATTTGAATTTAAAGCGACAGTCACCAAAACACCACAATTAGCATCAAAGCAGGGTCAGTTTCAGAGAGTTATAAGACATTATCTGCGTGTTATTTTGTGCTGAAAAGTCACTACACACTTTAAAGAGAGTTATTTTAATTAATAATAAAAATTCCTTACATTTATATAGCGCAAAATAGATCCCATTTTGTGTATTTGTTGACATGAACCAAGAATGGACAACACTTGTCCAACATTTATTAGTCATAGTTCACTAATGCATTATTTAAAATACTAATGCATGCTTGTTGACATTAGTTTATGCACCGTGAGTTAACATTAACTACTAATGAACAACTGTCTTTAATTAAGTAAGGTTAAGAAAGATCATATATACTGTAATAAATGTATTGTGCATTGTTTGTTCATGCTAGTCAATGCATTAACTAACTTTGAGGAATACACCCTTATTGTAGAAGTGTTACCAAGTAATCTGTCATTCACTAACCCTGTAATTGGGTTCAAACCCATATCATGTTATTTATAAGCAATAAATAATATTCTGGGGTGTGTGATGTATTTCCATCACCCTGTGTTAATGCACATTTTGAAGTTTTGCATGAGAAATGAGTGATGGAAATGGTCAATGGTCAAAGTAAGGGTTTTTTGTGCTTAGATAATATGAGAAATAGAGAAATAATTAGAGATGGAAGTGCATTTACAGAGTAAACACTGATCTAGCAAACATTACACTCAGGTAACCCGGTTGTGCTTGCATTGTTTACTGTTATTTGCTAAGTTACTAATACTACTTCTAGCCACTCTAACAACGCACCTTTGCATTTGTTTATTTTTTATTTTGTTGTTTATCGAAAGCAGGATTGGCTGAGTTTATTAGCTTAACAGTTCATTAATTTATTACTAATAATTAATTAATTAACTACTTAACTTAATTAATACTAAGAATGGAAACCCGGTTATAGCCACAGAAATTATTGCAACAATTGTTATTATTGCATTTTAAGATAATTCTACGCCACAAATTATATAATGATTATTTAAAATCTGTAATTTTATGTGTAAAAGGTAAACATCCTAATAGAAAATTTGACAGTGGTGATGTAGAATTTAAATATTAATGTAAATTGGACTGATAATGTTATTAATGAATGTGTAATATTATTAATAGGATTTAGATTTTCCAATTTGTACCATATTTTTTGCTTAATAATGTACATCTATAATATACAGTTGAAGTCAGATTTATTCGCCCCTCTTTGATTTTTTTTCTTTTTTAAATATTTCTCAAATGATGTTGAACAGAGCTATGAAATTTTCACAGTATGTGTGATAATATTTTTTCTTCTGGAGAAAGTCTTATTTGTTTTATTTCGGCTAGAATAAAAGCAGTTTTTAATTTTTTATACGGCATTTTAAGGTCAATATTATTCGCTCCTTTAAGCTATTTTTTATGATTGTCTCCAGAACAAACCATCATTTATACAATAACTTGCCTAATTACCCTAACCTGCCTAGTTCACCTAATTACCCTTTAAATGTCACTTTAAGCTGTATAGAAGTGTCTTGAAGAATATCTAGTCTAATATTATTCACTGTCATCATGACAAAGATAAAATAAATCAGTTATTAGAGATGAATCATTAAAACTATTATGATTATTAATTTTAAAATTACCTATTTTATTGCCTAAGAAATATACTTATTTCCTCAACTCTTGCATCTGAACTCTTCATTTATTTATATTTTCAGAAGTGACCTGACATTGGTGTAGCTAAAAGTTATTTTTAAGACCTGATCGTCAACATTCACAAGCCTTTGCACGAGTCTTTGAGTAGAAATACAGTGTTTTATTAGTGTGTCTGTCACAAAAAGCATCTCACGACTTCACAAGACGTCTAGTGCATAAATTAGGAGACTTTCATTGTGCTTTAAGAGTGCTTTATCATCCTCTTGTGAGACTGACTAGCTTCCTCTGTTCTGATGACGGCTCTATTAATAGTCGTGTGTTATTAATGGAGAACTGTGGGGTACAGGAAGCCACACCTGACTGATGTGCACTTCAGATATAATACAGTTATATTAACAGATTACAGAAGCTCACGCAGAGGTGAAGCTCACACAGATTTCAGAAACACGTCTGCACTTTCACACTTTGATAATATTTTAGGCTGTGGCGGTTATTTGATGTTTATTCTGATTAAAATTCAACATATTTTTATTTCTGTTATTCCAGGAACAGTTTTTTTTCTTCATTTCTGGTATTATTAAAAGCAAAACGCTCAGAAATCTGCTGACGCTGTGCTGTAATTAAATGAGAAAATGCTACTGCACAACAAACCTCGATGATATTTTGTGTTTGCTGTTGTTTTTTCCTTTCACACACACTCACACACACTTCTCCATGAGAAACCTCGCAACTCCCAAAGGACAAAAACGTCAACAAATTACTGCACAGGAAATGAGGTCATCAGACTACAATCTGAGCATGAACACAGGCGAGTGTAAGAGTGAGAGAGAGACATATGTGTGTGTGTATATGTGCTTGTGTGTGTGTGTGTGTGTGTTTGAGCAAGAGTTTGTGTTGTTTGGTGTGTGGTATGCGTGTAATAAAGAGTGTGTGTAGTTTATGTCTGCAACTGAGTGTTTGTGTGTGAGTGTGTATAATGTGTGTGTGTGTGTGTAATGTGTGTCTGAGTGTTTGTGTGTGAGAGAGTGTGTATGTAGTTTTTGTCTGTAAGTGAGTGTGTATATGTGTAGTATGCGTGTGTGTTTATGTATGTGCAAGAGTGTGTGTGTGTCTGAGAGTCTGAGAGTGCACGTGTGTGTGTGTGTGTGTGTGTGTGTGTGTGTGTGTGTGTGTGTGTGTGTGTGTGTGTGTGTGTGTGTGTGTGTGTGTGTGAGAGAGAGAGAGAGAGATCGTATGTGTATGCAAGTGTGTGGTATGCATGTAAAAAAGAGTGTGTAGTGTTGTGTCTGTAAGTGAGTGTGTATGTCAGTGTGTGTAATGTGTGTATAAGAAGTTGGCGGTTCATTCTGCTGTGGCGACCGCAGATTAATAAAGGGACTAAGCTGAAAAAAAAAGAATTAATGAATAGTGTGTGTAAGCATGAGTGTGTGTGTGTGTGTGTGTGTGTAGGGGGTGTATATGAGTGTAAGAGTGTGACTGCATGTGTGTGTGTGTGTGTGTGTGTGTGTGTGTGTGTTTGTTTACAGGCTGCAAGAACAGCAGATGTGTGTTTGGCCATCATAATCTTCTCCCACACAGAACAGCTCATAATAGAGTCACACTTTCAGCACACACACACCAGCATAACTGACTAACAGTGTGTGTGTGTGTGTGTGTGTGTGTGTGTGTGTGTGTGTGTGTGTGTGTGTGTGTTAGTCAAACAAACAGGAAAACCATTCATTCATTCATTCATTCATTCATTCTCCTTTGGCTCAGTCCCTTATTTATAAGAGGTCGCCACAGTGGAATGAACCGCCAACTATTCCAGCACATGTTGTACACAGCGGATGCCCTTCCAGCTGTAACTCAGTACTGAAGAACACCCATACACACACACACACACACACACACACACACAGTCCAGTGTTAGGACTTGTGGGGGAAAGCGGAGCACCCGGAGAAAACCCACGCCAACACGGAGAGAACATGCAAACTCCACACAGAAACACCAACCCAGCTAGGATGGAACCAGCGACCTTCTTGCTTTGAGGCCACAGTGCTAACTACTAACCCACCATGCCGCCCCCCTCTAACATCAGATAAATACAATAAACGGCCAGTAGTAAACACACTGAGCTAACACCACCATCAAACAGCACGGCAGGCTGAATTCAGTGTGTCAGTGAATATGAAACACACTTTGTCTCCTCAAGCAGACTTCATTAGGCACTAAAGCTCATTCAGGGCTTTGTCACAGTGAAACGCAGCTGATTTGAGGTCAGCGGGTCACCGGTGGGTCCTAACCATAGACTGTAAAAGATATTGACGTACTATCCGTCACGTCACCCATGGGTTTAGGAAGAACCCAAAAGAAGCTACCAGTAGGCGTGGCCAAGCGTTACCATTTTGTTTGTGCGTCATCGCACCAACCGGGCCATACTGAACACATGCTGGCATTTTGCTTAGACTGGCTTTCCTATGGGAGAAACGCTTAATACTTCATTACCTGCGACTCGTTTGTGTTCTGAAGGTTGTGTACTATATCAATAGTGTTTAGTCTTTTAAAAACACTGCTGTAACACATCGAGCCACTAAGCAGTGTTCTTTTGACGTTTTGGAGACAATCCAACACTAATATTGCTGAAGGGGCTAATAATATTGACCTTAAAATGGCTTTAAATCAATTTAAAACAAATAAGACTTTTCCAGAAGAACAAATATTATAGGAAATACTGTGAAAAATTCCTGAATCTGTTCAATATCATTTTGGGAAATATTGGAAAAAGAAAATTCCCAGGTGGTATAATAAATTTGACTTCAACAGTATAAAGAAAAACGTCACACTATACAATATATGTCAATTGTTGATGTTCTCAGGCCCCCAAAAATCATCATTATCATTTAAATGAAAAGTCAAAACATGTGAAATGTTGTTCAGATTTTAGTTGTGCATGCAGTGTAGTGGTGCATGCATGCATGTGTGGAATAATCAATCCTGTTAAAAGTCACATGCACCAATCAAATGCGCTCCAAAAAGTAAGTCCTGCCCACTTCATTATAAACAACTGTCAGGCAGCATTCAGCAGTCTGCAAACCACAGCTCCTGACTAAACTAAAGGCTATTTAAAAACAAGGACAGCCCAAGGAGCTCTAATATACCTGGAGCTTTCAGCAGCACTGCTACCACAGCCATTCATTTTTACACCAAGAGGCTTTGTTTATAAGTTATGAGTACACCTACACAAAATCTGCACGCAGTAAGTCCAATACCCTAGTATTCAGTTTTTAAATTTATTCATTTTCTTTTGGCTTAGTCCCTTATTTATCAGGGGGTTCCACAGCGGAATGAACCACCAGCTATTCCAGCATATGTTTACACAGCGATTGCCTTTCCAGCCACAACTCAGTACTAGGAAACACTCATACACACTCATACACACTCATTCATACACACACTCATACACTACAGCCAGTTTAGATAATCTAATTCTCCTATAGCGCATGTGTTTGGACTGTGGGGGAAACCGGAGCACCCGGAGGAAACCCACACCAACACGGGGAGAACATGCAAACTCCACACAGAAACACCAAATGACCCAGCCGGGACTCAAACCAGTGACCTTCTTGCTGTGAGGCCACTGTGCCATCTTACTTCTTATATCAATTTCAGTTATATCATTGACAAATATGCACATTTTTGTATAAGGGATTCATAAAAATACACAAATTGGTGCAAGGCACTCGAAAAATAGATGACAAATGCCAATTTTGACATGCCAATAAAGGTTTTTTAACTTTTTCACCTGTTTTGAGTGCCTTTTTTACAATACTAGTTTGTAAAGTAATATTTTCTGTCTTTTAGTAGATACAATAGAGGTAAATCTAATTGTATTTGCATTGTAAATCTTAAATACATGTTTTAAAAATAATAATAATAATAAATAGATATATATTTATATTATTCTTTACTAATTTTTTGTTTTTTGTTTTTAGCTACTATACTTCCAAATCATCCCACGTACATCTACAGTTTTTGTTTTTTACAAAATTCTGCACAGAAATAGCCAAAAAATATCCATAAATTCTGTCTGGCCTTAGTTATGAGCAGTGAAGCAAGCTGAAGGAAAATCACAAGACGAATCTGAATCTAAATCACTAAATATGTTCTTATTTTATTTTTTCTTTAAATATCTTTCTATAGGTGAATTAAATAAGCTAAATTAGCCGTGCAAGGGTGTATGGGTGTTTCCCAGTAATGGGTTGCGGCTGGAAAGACATAAACATATGCTGGATAAGTTGGCGGTTCATTCTGCAGTGGAGACCCCTGATTAATAAAGGGACTAAGCTGGAAAAAAAATGAAAGAATTAATAAAGGCTTCAACAGAGGCATGCATTATGATTGTTAGGATATTAGGAATATTAACGATTGTTAATATTACAACTACTATAACAAATAGTGCAATAGGTATTTAAGTATTAAGTTATTCCTTTCTGAGATTTTTTAATTGGGTTATATATTATATAACTATATTTTATTCATTCATTCATTTTCTTTTCAGCTTAGTCTCTTTATTAATCCGGGGTCCCCACAGCGGAATGAACCGCCAACTATTCCAGTATATGTTTTTACACAGCGGATGCCCACCAGCTGCAATCCATCACTGGGAAAAACTATATTGTTATATATTTCTGAAATTATAAAAGCTTACTTATGTTAGGATTTTATAGTGTTTGTGTAGTGATGTTTTTATGTTCTTGTTGGGTCTGATGCAACGTAATTTCATTCCGCTTTACAATTTATTGTGATTTTTTGAATGACAAAATAAACTGAAGCTGAACTGATAATCCTAATTCATGGAGAAAATGAGTGTAGTTTTTACTCTAGAGCTCCTTTCTCGCGGATTCACAAAGCATTTCAAGCCAAATCATGTGAGCTGTAGGTTATGGGTGAAGTGTCCAGGCATGCTGCGTTGTCCATCAATGGACAAAGATGCCATGGTTGGATGGATGTTTTGTTTTTTTAGCTTCCAGTTTTACACATTGAAATGCAGCCATTTACAATCATACAAAATTATTTACAACTATAACATTTGTGCATTTACTAAATATACAAATTAAAAGGATATGTCTATATATAAAAAACAAAGAAACACACAAAAAAATAATGCTCCTCCTGTTTTGATTAGTGACAGTCTATTCAAAAGTGACTTTTCCCATCTCATACTGAATACAAAGTACTACAAACATGTATTGAAGAATTTATCAATACGGAACTGCAAACTAGGAACTGCATTGTCCACAAAAGTTTTATTCATCCACTTCCACTTCCTCTATTAACTGATGAAAAGACTTCATATATTATCAAATACAGTTGAAGTATTATTCGCCCCCTTTGAATTTCTTTTTCTTTTTTAAATATTTCCCAAATTATGCTTAACAGAGCAAGGAAATTTTCACAGTATGTCTGATAATATTTTTTCTTCTGGAGTAAGTCTTATTAGTTTTAGTTCAGCTAGAATAAAAGCAGTTTTTAATTTTTTAAACACCATTTTAAGGTCAATATTATTCGCCCTTTTAAGATATTTTTTTTTTTTGATAGTCTAAAGAACAAACCATCATTATAGAATGTCTTGCCTAATTATCCTAACCTTTTTACCCTAATTAACCTAGTTAAGCCTTTACATGTAACTTTAAGCTGTATATAAGTGTCTTGAAAAACGTCAATAAATATTATTTACTGTCATCATGGCAAAGATAAAATAAATCAGTTATTAGAGATGAGTTATTATTATGTTTAGAAACGTGCTGAATAAATCTTCTCTCCGTTAAAAAAAAATTAGGGAAAAAATAAACAGAGGGGCTAATAATTCTGACTTCAACTGTAAGTGCTGATTAGCTACTGTAAAAAAATATGTGTAAATTAGCAGTTTTCAGTATTTTGTGATTCATGTTTTTATTTTCCCCTTTTTATTTCTGCTTTTGAGATGCATTATGGGATCTTGATCTGTCCTCCAACAACTTTTAACCTTGAAGTTTGTAAAAGTGACTGTTATGAACATTTATGACAGTTTGCAGTGCTGTATTCTCTGGGTTTGTGTTGTATAGTATGCCACAAAAACCTTAATAAACGGCCAGTACATATATTATCCAGACTTATTTCACAAAATACAGAAACCATTAATTAGCAGACATTTTTACAGTGATAACTAAGGGCCAGACAGAATCTGCGGACGTTTCTACAGAGAATTTTGGTAAAAATCTGCTGAATTATTTTGGGAGTATCATAACTAAAACCTAAATATGTGAAATAAAAATAATATCTTCTTAACTTGTATTTAATATTTAAAATGCAAATTCAATTAGATTCACTTCATTTGGTAAACAAAGCAAGTCTCTCAAATAATATCTCTACAAAAAGACAGAAAATATGACTACAAACTGCATTGTACACTGAAAAAAATGGTGTCCGCAAAATTGTTGCAAGCAATTTTTTTTAAAAATTTATTTGTGTTAAATTTAATCAAACAAATTAAATTTAGTATTGTTCAACTTAATTTGTCTGTTTAAATCCAACCCAAACAAATTGTTTACAACCACTTAACCAAAAACATATTTGAGTAAATTCAAGGAATCATCTTTGAATAATTTTTTTCAGTGTACATAAATCAGATGAACATTTTTAATATTAGTCGATAATATTATTGTAACTAATTTAAACACTGAATAAATCTAGATTTACACACATTTACTCAAGTAAATAAACAGAATTAATGATGGGCTAAACATCTGCAGAATTCACAGTGGGCCTAGTAATAAGTTATCCTTTATAAAGTAAGGCTTGACAACATCTATCATAGTATTTGGTGTTTGCATCTTTGTCCAAAGCATGGATGGATGGTTTATATAGTGTAGTGACCGCATCTACCAGCAGAGGCTAACCAGTCTGTATACTGACCAACCAGACCTTGAGCACTTAAAATAAACTTCCTGTTCCAGAAGAACATGTCAACATGGGAGGAAAACCGTGCGGCTTCAGCTATTTCATACAGGAGCTTCAGTCTCAGTCTGTGAGTCATATAAAGGGCCAGACAGAATCTGCTATTTCTGTGGAGAATTTTGTAAAAAATGTGTGGATTTATGCAGATTTTAAAAATATCATAACTAAAAACGTAATATATGAAACAAAAAGTTATATCTTTTTAACTCATTTAATTGCAACTCCATCTAGGTTTACTTATTTGGTAAACAAAGCAAGACTCTCATTTAATAGCTCTACTCAAAGACAGAAAATATTACTTTACAAACTGTATTGAAAATAAATCAAAATGTACACCTTCAAATTTGTCAATAATATTAGTGAAATTAATTTAAAAACTGAATAAATCTAAATTTACACACTTTTACACAAGTAAACAGACTAGTCATATATTATGTAGTAGTAATTTTTATATATTAGTATTATTACCTCATTAGCTATGGTAAACAGCTAGTTTAAACACAATACTACACAATTTTTTTTTTTTTTTTAGTTTTTGCTGCTTGTTCTTACTACTTATTTAAAAAGAGCCCATTCATTCACAGTTCTTGAGATTTTTTGTTGGGACAGCTTAATTGTTCCACTTAAATTTGTATAAACAATCTATGACAGCATAAATTATAACTTAATATTAATAGTTCACCCCAAAATGTACATTTATTCACTATCAAGTGGTTCCAAATCTTTGACTTTCTTTGATTCTGTTAAACACAAAAGTAGATATTTTGAAGAATGCTGGAAACCTGTAAGTGTTGACATCCATTGCAGGAAAAACAAACACAATGGAAGTCAATGCTAATTTCCAATGTCGCAACAGAAGAAAGAAACTCAAACTGCTTTGAGGGTGAGTAAACGATGACAGAAATGTTATGTTTGGGTGAGCTGTCTCTTTAAGTTGAGAAATCCGTGGAGTCATTTACAACATTAACAGTCGTTGGTCTGTGTAAATACAAGATATGAAAATACCATATACCTAGAGCTTAAAATGTTTTTATTATTGTGTTAATGACAAAATATTTTTATTATTCCGATTAAATAAGGAAAAATATTGACAATTATGAGCAAACTGCTTATGATGTAAACAATGACTGAATTGCTAACTAAAAAAGAAGGAAGTTTGTTGATTGTAAATATTGTTTTTTTCACAGAAAGAGACCTTTAAACCTCACGATAATCACTCAACTGATAAACCGCGTCCTGTTTATGCTGTATTACAGATTATTACTCGTCAGAATCACCTTCTAGTCCAGATAACCGACCAACTTCAGTCAAAGCAAACATTCGCGTTTCCAAAACAAACTGAGGAAAAACCTGCTTCAGTGTCAATAATAGATCATAACTTCCCTCATCTGAGTAAAACATGACCATAATAACACATATCGCTGTATATTCCGTGAGTCTGTCAGAGTAAATCGCCTGTACTCACCATACTGTAGTTCTCTCAGGGTTTGTTATTATTACTGGCCAGCTTTAATATCGCGGACTTTTCTGCGCTCCTCCAGCAGAGACTGAAGAAGTTCCTGATGCGCGTCTCCGAGCGCGTGCACATCACGCCCCTCCTCCATCCACTAACCCTCTACTGTCCGAGCCAGTAAAAACTATGAAGAAGGGCTGCTTCATGAATATTCATTAAATACATGTTGTTGAGCTCGTCACTGATTGGCTAAAGACATTACACTGGTGGACGGGGCTACTCATCGCTTGTGTTGTTTATTATTAACGAGGTTTGGTCACTGAACGGGAAAATTAATAATTAATAAATTAATGAATAAATAAATAAATAAAATGAATCAATAAATAAATAAATGAATAAATAAATAAATAAAATTAATAAATAAATGAATGAATAAATAAATAAAATTAAAGAATAAATAAATATAATGAATAAATAAATAAATAAAATTAAAGAATAAATAAATATATATAATGAATAAATAAATAAATAAAATTAAAGAGTAAATAAATATATATAATCAATAAATTAATAAAAATTAATGAATAAATACATAAAATGAATAAATTAATAAATAAATAAAATTAATGAATAAATAAATACATAAAATGAATAAATAAATTAAATTAATGGAAAACTAAATAACAAAATAATAAAATTTATGAATTAAAAATGAATGAATAAATAAAATAAATAAATAATAAAATAATAAATAAATAAATAAAATGAATGAATGAATAAATACATAAATAAACAAATAAATAAATAAATAAAATGAATGAATGAATAAATAAATAAAATAAATGAATGAATACAATGAATAAATAAATAAATAAACAATTATTGAATTAATTATAATGAATAAAATGGATCAATGAATAATAAAAAAATAATGAAATAAATAAATAAAATGAATGAATTATTGGATGAATAAATAAAATGAATGATTAAATAAATAAATGAATAAAACGAATAAATTAATAAAAAAATAAATGAATAAATAAATAAATAATTAAAATGAATAGTAAAATAAAATGAATGAATAAATAAATAAAATTATTTATTTAATTAATCAATTAATAAACAAAATGAATAAAATGAATGAATAAATAATTGTTTAATGAATTTTAGATATTTACAGTAGATTTAGAGGAGGATTCAAACAATTCAGATATTTACATACATTCCCACAAGTCTTTCCTTTTCAATGTAAATATATTTCCACGTTTCCCACGGTCATAGAAAACCTGGAAACCAGATTTACACATAAGCCTTTTAGCAGACTCTCTCTTAAACTCTGGAGCATGAATTAATTACTGCTGAATCATTCGTGTACGAACCAAGAGACCATTCAGAGACCTCAAACACTGATTCTCTTAAACCTGATCTCACACACAGGAAATGAGCGTCTGTGTTATTTATTACCTGAACTCCTCATGTGCTGCGAAACACTGGAAAAACCGGCTGAACACGAGCTCAGAGAGCTGGAGATTCCAGGAGCTTTTTCAGGCCGTCTGAGAAACTGGGTCTCCAATGCTTCTGTCTGAGCAGATCAGCTGAGGGGAGACTCTTCTAGAGCTGATGAACACAGACTAAATCCTGCACCGGGTAACAAACACTGGTTCTGTTTTAATGCAGAGATGTGAATTGAACTATGTGCAAAACTGTAAAAGCACTAGTGAATAAAGCAGGAGTTCAAGTCAATGAGAAACTAAAGAGAACAGAATCATCAGCTCCTGCTAAACATGCACAGATATCACTGAGAGAAGTGTTGTGTGCTGCACTGTTTGGATTCTCCACTGTGGTGTTTGTTCATCTCTAATAAACGAGCTGCGCCTCAGAAGACGAAGGTGAAGCGCAGCAATGCGGTGGCTTTTGGAGGCAGGAGATGGGAGCGCAGACAGATGCTCAAGACAGTTCTGAAGGGAATACTAATAGAGGAATAATACTGAAGCACTGTGATGACGGACTGACAGAGGGATGAGGCCTTTTACATTTAGCACAACAACATTTCACATCTGCAACAATGGAAAGCTGGAAACCTGTGCCATCAATGCTGTCACATTTAATGTTTAGTCTAATTCACATGCTGGACTTTATTCGACATATGTAAATGTGTTTCATTGAGGTTTGTGCACATGTTTGTTTGCCAGATAAAACGTTTATCCTACTCAGTGTGCAATTTCAAAACGTCCATGCACATCTTTGTGTTTACATGAAACATTTTTTATGCAGTAGTTTCCTCCGGGCACTCCACAGCTAAAACACATGCACTATAGGGAGAATTGATTAACTAAATTGCCATAGTGTATGAGTGGGGGTTTCCCAGTACTGGATTACAGCTGGAAGAGCATCCGCTGTGTTAAACATATGCTGGTTAAGTTGGCGGTTCATTCCGCTGTGGTGACCCCTGATGAATAAAGGAAGTACTCCGAAGGAAAATGAATGAATGAATGAATGAAATGCTTTGTTTCTGCAATGTCAACAGCATGAACTACTATGACAAAGATGACCTCAGGAACAGATTTTGGGCTTTATTCGGTGTTAAATGCTTCCAATGTGAGTTTGAACACCATTTTACGTGACATTTATTGTCATGCTACTGAAATCAGCTGCAGATAGTTCAATTTTGACAATAAAATAACCAGCAATGAAAGTCAGACGCTGTGACTCAGTGCAAACCAACACAGGGTTCAACACTAAGGATTTTTTCTACTGGCCCGATCGGACCAGTGGTTCCGATTTTTACTTGCCCTGGCAATATTTTCACTGGTCCTACCAAAAAAAAAAAGTTAATAGCTATTTCGTAGCCAGAAATTAAAAACAAAACGTGTCAAAATGTTTGTAATTCAAGAGTTTAAATATTTTAAAAGTGTTAATAAATGTATGAGCAAAATTCAAAGTGTTTTGCAAACAAAAGTAGCAAAATGTGCAGATATTTTTTTTGCAAAACATAAGATGGCTGATCTGCCAAATTGACGGCAAACTGTACAAAACATCACTAAATTTTTGGTCGTGGTGTACCTTGTAAATGTCTGCTTCCAAGACGTTAGAAACAAATGTTTTCCTTTAGCATCATCACTTGATGTTGCCGCCTTGTTGCTGTCTCTTCGCTGTACTGGTTGTTACGAAAAAAATAACGTGCTCACATCCAATCAGATAAGAGGAAATGAGCATTTCAAGGTAGCATTTGAAGGCTTAAACACAAACTGTTTCTTGATTCTGACTGTTTTTGCACGCAATTAACAAATAGTCACAGGCAAATTAAACTTAAGTGACAGGACATCAGTGGCCCGATCGGGCCAGTAACGATCCTGTCTACTGTCCCGAGCATCTCACACGCTGGCCCCTGGCCATCGGGCAGTCCTTATTGTTGAGCCCTGCAACAGCATCAGTCACTCGGTAGCCTGTTAACAATGTTAAAGTGCTTGTAGTAATTCGATGAAAAGCCTTTATCCTTTCATTGGAAGTGCAGTGGCTGCTTATTAAACATTTCTGTCGTTCTACACTTTTGGTGCAGACAGACAAATTGCTTGACGCATCAATCTTGTCACGTCTTGTGTTGTTAGCGCAGTTAAGTTGGTTTTGTTTTCGATATTCCTGACACATTCAGACGGTCCCTTACTAAGAGCTCTGCTCAGCGCGAGCTCTCCCGGCTGAACGCATATTGGGAGGGCTTAAACGGAGCAGTGCTCGTAATGTCGAGCGAAAAAAAAGAAAAAGACAGATGTGAAACATAACCAGCTTTGTGTTTTTGTAGGAAACACACTTTAGATCTTTTCAGGGTAAGAGGTTTTTGAGTTATTGCCGTCTATAACTGAATGTGTGTCAGGAATATCGAAAACAAAACCAAATTACCCGCGCTTGTGTAGCGATGACAGTGTTAAAGCTTCATAAAATGAATATAAAATCATTCATTAATTTTGATTTTCCTTCGGCTTAGTCTCTATTTCAGAGGTCACCACAGCGAAATGAACCGCCAACCATTCCAGCATATGTTTTACCAACGCAATCTCACGGCAATTCGTAACTTTTTGCTTTAGTGGCTAAAGCCGCCTTTCCAATGCACACGACATTTGGACACGACTGTCGGAATGCGCCCCCTTGTGGCAGCCGCACAGTATTTTCAGTGTTGTCGTGCACCACGGGGCAGAAGCTGATTCTCACGGTGTCCGAAATAAAGGAGGGCAAAAGCAATAGCCTTTATTCTCTGTGCGTTTACATGGTTTAATGAATAAATAAATACTAGAAACTCATAGACCGCTAAAATATTGGAGGGAATGTGGAGACAACATTAAAAATATATTTTTTTATTGCTTTCTTGCTTACAATCATGAACAGAAAATAGTTTTTTTTTAATATAGACTTTTTATACGTCAAAAAATAACCAAATAAACTCCTATTTCTCATCTAGCGCGTACGGATCTGCTTGGAAAACACTGGAATACATCATATCCGGTCGGCAGGTCGCATACAGTCTAGTAGCAGGAGATCAAATATTTCAACGGATCAATTCGGATCCAAATTTTCCGCATACGGAGATGATCGGAACTCAACGCAGCTCCCGGACTGCTCTCCATTGGAAATTATGACTTCCGGTCTGTCGCTTGTTGTTTGTCGTGTGCAGTGAAATGGAGGCTTAATTCAAATGAATTCATACAATCTAATTCATACAATTTAGCACGATTTGCTCAACACCCAATAACGGTTGGGGTTAGGGGTGGGGTTAAGTGCCACGCCTCCTTTTTAAAATCTTACATTTTCATACGACTGAACTCGTACGAATTAACCACTAAACCGACAAAACGTCAAATACTTACGCTTCCTTGTGAGATCAGGCTGGTTTTACTCTGCGAATGTCTTTCAGCTGCAACCCAGTACTGGGAAACACCCATACACACTCATTCACACACACACACTCATACACTACGGCCAATGTAGTTCATCAATTCCCCTATTGCGCATGTGTTTGGACTGTGGGAAAAACCGGAGCACGCGGAGGAAACCCACGCCAACACGGGGAGAACATGCAAACTACACACAGAAACGCCAATTGACCCAGCTGAGACTCAAACCTGCAATCTTCTTGCTGTGAATCCACAGTGCTAACCACTGAGCCACCGAGCCGTCTGCTTCATAAAATTACTACATTATTAATTATTCAACTGAAAGTGACACAGTGGCTCAGTAGGTAGTGCTGTCATCTCACAGCAAGAAGGTCGCTGGTTTGAGTCCCGGCTGGGTTAGTTGGCATTTCTGTGTGGAGTTTGTTCCATGTTCTCCCTGCGTTCACATGGGTTTCCTCTAGGTGAATTGGGTAGGCTAAATTGTCCATAGTGTATGAGTGTGAATCAGTGCGTATGGTTGTTTCCCAGAGATGGGTTGCAGCTGGAAGGGCATCAGCTGCGTAAAAACATGCTAGATAAGTTGGTGGTTCATTCCGCTGTGGCGACCCCGGATTA